>NW_004444086.1:3699069-3713462 GCF_000243295.1 Trichechus manatus latirostris
ACTACAGTTGATCTGGTAAGCAAGGTAAGCACTGTGCTCACCTTACCTTGCCTATTGGATAATCCACCCCTGAACAAAGTAGAAATAAAAGCTGGCATTCATTTGCGCTGTTCATTAAATACTTTCAGTTCTCTGCCTTCTTGGCACATGATGGGATTAATTAGTCAGATAAGAGATAATCTAGCTCACTTAAAGTCATGTTGTTGTCTCCCCCCACTGAGTCAATTCCATCTCACAGCAACCTTATGTGTTACAGAGTGGAACTGCTCCATAGGGTTTTCTTGGCTGTAATCTTTTTTTAAAATCTTTTATTGTGCTTTTTGTGAAAGTTTACACAGCAAATTATGTTCCCATTTAACAATTTCTATACAAAGTATTCAACGATATTGGCTACATTTTTCACAGTGTGTCATCATTCTCATTCCTTCTGTTCTGATTGTACCATTTCCAGTACTCTAGTTTCCCTGCCCCCCTACCTTCTCGTATTTGCTCTAGAGTAGTTTTTAACCATTTGGTCTCATATAGATGATTTTTTAAAGGAGTTCATTACTCACGGTTGATATTCATTATTTTATGAACCAATGTGTTATTTAACTAAAAGGTGACCTTCTTGGCTGTAATTTTCATTGAAGAAGATCGCCAGGCCTTTTCTTCCATGGTGCTGCTGGGTGGGTTCAAACTGCCAATCTTTTGGTTATCAGCAGAATACAAACCGTTTGAGCCACCCAGGGGCAACTTATTGCCATAAGAAAAAGTTACTCAAGAAACAAGGAGTAGAAAGATACCAAATAAGAGTTTCTCGAAATGGTTATATTTATTCATCTTTTCATTCATAAGAAGCTCTAGTGGTGCAGTGGTTAAGAACTCAGCTGCTAACTGAATGGTCGGTGGTTTGAACTCACCAGCAGCTCTTCGGAAGAAAAGACCTGGCGATCTGCTCCCATAAAGATTATAGCCTAGGATAGCCTATGGGGCAATTCTACTCTGTCCTATAGGGTTGCTATGAGTTGGAAGTGACTGACAGCACACAACAGCAACAACACTCATTCATGTAACTATTTACTGAATATCTATTAGACGGTAGTTGCTACCTCCAAATACAATGTCTTAGAGATAAGAATGTAAACAAATAACGCTATTATGTCAAATGATCTAATGGAAGACATTACTATTAAATTACATTATTTAAATATCTGTATTTTAAATACAAATAATCCCTTGAAGGAACAGGAATAAGTGTTTTATTGTTAATATTGTTTTTTATTCAAAGAGCTAGAGGAAAACAATGACTTCCAAAGGTTCAGAAAATATAAGAATCTAAAGAGATGACTTATAACTACTCAAAATTATATATTACCTTGAATTTGTTGTATTGGTTTCTGATTTTTTTTTTTTTTAAACTAATTCCTGGTTTACATCTTCCCTATTTAGTATAGAAGGCAGAAAAGTACAGTGTTCAAACTTTGGAGCTAGGCAGTTTTAGACTGGTTTTGTTACTTATAGGTTGTGTGGTAGAGCTAAATTTCTTCACCTAAGCATTTGATTTCTCGTCCACAAAATGGGGTGACCACCGCCTATTTCATTGTGTTGTAGTAAGAATTATGTGCAAAGACATTCATAAACTATATGATGGAGTAGCTGAGAGTTGCTTAAAATCACCTTGCTGCTTTGATTCTGTTACATTTCCCTGTTGGAATAGGCCAACCGTCTATCTCTAGAATTCCCAGCCTTTATGAGATACTATGACTGGTAAGACAGTATCCTCTTCCTCAGTTGTGTGAGGAGGGGGAAAGTGGGGGGGGGGACACAGGGGCACAACACTTAAGTAGAAATACCAACTCCATGAGATGAACAGGACCTTAATTTTCTGCAAACTACTTCTCTCTATCCACCTCTCTCCCCAGTGTCCCAATCTTTTCCTTCTTCATTAGCATCAACAATAACTAAAATATTAAACAGTCCATACGAAAGTTAAGTACAAATCCTTTCCCCTTAAAAAAAAAGTCCCTTTTGCCCTCCTGAAGGTTCTTTTAATCCAATCAAATTCATGACTCTACTTACCTCTATAGTTAAGTGCTCACCTCTTGAGCATGTTCTAAAATACTTGGATCTGGAAAAGAAAAACAGAGAAAAACATTAACTTGAAAATCAAAATTAACCCTAAAATAGAATTAACTTAGTGGCATAGGAACATTTCCTCAAGAACAACTTTGAATTCTCTAACATATAGTATCTTATATTTATAAAAAGGAACCACTAAATTTACTTAAGAATATAAATAATCCAGATTTTTAAACTTAGAGTTATGAATTTAAAATAGCGTTTAGTTAACTAACAGTTGTTTATTGGTATTAAACAAAACAAAATAAAACAAAAAAAAACAAACCCATTGCCATCGAGTCGATTCCAACTCACAGTGACCCTACAGAACAAAGTAGAACTGCCCTATACGGTTTCCAAGGAGTTGCTGGTGGATTTGAACTGTCGACCTTTCAGTTAGCAGCGGAGCTCTTACTCACTGCACAAATATACACTAAACCTATAACAAATTAACTTACTATATTCACTACATAGAACAGAATACAATTAAACTTTCAAATTATCTCATTCTTTTTTCTTTTTTTTAATTGTGCTTTAGGTGAAGGTTCACAGCTCAAGTTAATTTCTCATACAAAAATTTATGCATATATTGTTATGTGACACTAGTTGCAATCCCTAGAATGTGACAGCACACTACCCATTTCCACCCTGGCTTTCCCATGTCCATCCAACCAGCTACTGTCCCTTCCTGCCTTCTCATTCTGCCTCCAGACAGAAGCCGCCCATTTGGTCTAATGTATCTGCTTGAGCTAAGAAGCACTCTCTTCATGAGTATCATTTTACGTTCCATAGTCCAGTCTAATCTTTGCCTGAAGAGTTGGCCTCAGAAATGCTTTTAGTTCTTGGTTAACAGAGCGTCCAGGGGCCGTGGCTTCAAAGGTTCCTCCACTCTCAGTCAGACTATCTCATTCTTTTTACTGTATCAAGAAAAATATCTTGCTAAAGTACTTAGGTGTTAAATAATGTATAAGAGTGTCATGGATTGAATTATGTCCCCCCAAAAATGCATGTATCAATTTCGCTGGGCCATGATTCCTGCTATTGTGTGATTTTCCTGTATGTTGTAAATCCTGCCTCTATGATGTTAACGACGGAGGATGGGTGGCAGTTGTGTCAGTAAGACAGGACTCAATCTACAAGACTGGATTGTGTTCTGAGGCAATCTCTTGAGATATAAAAAAGAGAAGTGAGCAGAGAGACAGGGGGACCTCATACCACCAAGAAAGCAGTGCCAGGAACAGAGCGTGTCCTTTGAATCCGGGGTCCACGCGCAGAGAATCTCCTAGCCCGGGGGAATACTGATGAGAAGGGCGACAGAGGGAGAAAGCCTTCCCCTGGAGCTGATGTCCTGAATTTGGACTTTTAGCCTACTTTACCGTGAAGAAATAAATTTCTCTTTGTTAAAGCCATCCACTTGTGGTATTTCTGTTGTAGCAGCACTAGATGACTAAGACAAAGAGTATGTTCTCAATTTGGTTAAACATATGTAAAACAACAGCAATTCAAGAGAATATTTGCCAATACGTGAAGAGTGGTTATCTCTGGATGGAGAGATCACATATCTTTACACAAAGCTAGGTGCGTTTTATTCTCTCCCCATGCTCCCACAAATAAAAAAGAAAAACTGCTCAGCACGTCAACCAAACAATCCATTAAGTTAACTTTTCCAACTAGGACCAAATATTGACTTTAATTTTAATCATTCTCTTCTGCTTACATGCAGTGAAATAGCATCTTCTCTATTCTGTCTATCCACACTCTAACACCCACAATATTAAAGCTGGTATAGGACAGAGCCACTCAAACTCCTTTACCACTGAAAGTGCCAAGAGATGTAACACTTTCACCCATAATGTGATTCCCACATTATAGAAACCAAACTTTTTGCCGTCGAGTCGATTCCAACTCATAGAGACCCTATAGGACAGAGTAGAACTGCCCCACAGGGTTTCCAAGGAGCAGCTGGTAGATTCGAACTGCTGACCTTTTGTGGAGTAAACAGCTGCCAAAACTGATGGAGAAGAGAACTCCCCAGCCTCACCACAATGGGGATCCAAAATTACACTGAGGGTTCCTTATGTGTCAGAATTCATGAACAGAAAGCACGTCTCTTAGTGATGGTAGAATCCTGGAATTAGAGGTCAGAATGCTTTGTGATTTGTGTGTGTGTGAGAGAGAGAGAGGGAGAGAGAAAGGGTGTTTAGTGAAAGGGAATGCCATATTAGTGTTACTAAAGATTAAAAAGAGCAATGAAATAACAGGTGCTATTTTTGCTGCCACTATCTTTATTTGCTGACAGACACAAAAAAGTCTGATTACCCATTAAGAGATCATTGGAGAAAAGCAGAGGATATAGTATTCAATGTCATTCCAGAGACCTAATAATTCATGGGACATTTCCAGTAAAAACCTAATACCCTTAATTCCCTAACCATCTAGTGCCCTCACTCTCTGCTCTCTTCTCAAACAAAAACAATAATGAGTTTAGCCTCCAAGTAGCACTGTGTTTTGGCCTTAGGATTCCCGCTTAAAGAGCTATATGCTTCTTTCTCTGCGATGATCACTCTTTTCCCCAAATGAAGAATGTCTCTGACTAATCCATTTCCCCTTCCAGGCTTACTCAGTGATATAACAATGAAATAAAGTTAAGTAATACTAAGCAAAGTATCTTAATATGAGCCATCAGTATGACTTCATTGCTGAAGCAAAGCCTAAAGCTAAGCAGTACAATGTCCAAATGAAGGGAAGTAATTGTTGCACTATACTTATATTAGACCACGGAGCACTGTGTTCTGTTCCAATTATACACAGATCTATGGTTAACTTTAGGAGAAGCCCAAGGAATTGTCTGTTGCAAATGTCTCCTTTTTCCTGGGAACTGTCCCCTCTATCCACACCCAGCTATAGTGAAGACAATCATGTTCTGTTGCATGACTCTGACTCCCTGACTATCTGACCAAGCAGTTGGACCACAGCCATCCCAGACCTCATTTGATTGGTTCTGGGATGTATGGAAACTTAGCCTAATATGGAAACTGAGCCAAGAGAGACAATACCATCCTGACAGCTGCAGGGCATTGCTAGGTATTATGCTTCCTGATGATCTGCTTTGAGAGGAATGAAGTCAATTGAAAGAGTGCCTGACAGCACTGAAGTCATTCCTAAGGACTAGTTACATTCCTGACCTGTCCAAGGTTTGGTATTACTTGAGAAACTCAGTATCCTATAATAAATTTCCCCTCTAGCCTATGTTAATTTGGGCTTCTGTCCCACAACCAGCCTTGGCTAATAAATAAACATGAGTCTAAGTGACATAATGGCAAAAAACCATATTAAGAAATTATGAAAACAAAAAAAACTTGTTGCCCTCAAGTTGATTCTGGCTCATAGTGACTCTAGGACACAGGACAGAGTAGAACTGCCTCATAGAGTTTCTAAGGAGCGGCTGGCGGATTTGAACTACCAATCTTTTGGTTAGCAGCTGAGCTCTTAACCACTACGCCTCCAGGGCTCCGATATTAAGAAATAGCAATAAACAATTAAAATGCAAGGTAAAGAGAAAAGCAAAATAAGTTTGGGAAAAATTCAAGCTTTCTTTTTAAGACAGATTAGGTTGAGCCCTCATTCCTCACAAAAGGCATATATTGATTCCTACTATCATAAATGCTAAGATTATATTGTCAAATTGAAGTAAATATTGAATTTAGCAAACACAGCGAAGGCAACATTTTATTCAGAGGAGCTTTATCCTGGGATTTATCTGAAAAGAAGTCAAGAAATATTGATATATATTTTAAAGGTAATTAGAAAGCCAACTGCTTGAAAGTACCATCTCAGATGAGAGCTCTCCATTACTTAAGTAGTAACGGAAAGAAATTAACACTAAAATCTTTCCATATTATTGGATGCTTAAAAGCCCAACAAATTTGGAATATATTTTTTTCAATGTTTCCTGTTACAAGCTGTCCTTGATATTTTGCATTTTCCACCTTACCGTTTGGTTCTAGAGGGAGACTCTGGGCAATCACTTCCCTACTTCTTTCTCGATGAGAATATGAGTGAAGAGTAACTGGAGCAACTGGGGAAAGCAAAGGAGGCACTTAACTATTAAAAGTGGCCTCAGGTTTTTATAGCTCTATATCATAAATATTTATCGAGTGCCTACGAAGTGACTGGCACTGGCACTGTTCTAGGTGCTGGCAATATAAGTGTAAATAAAACAGTTCCGCCTTGGAGCTAACACTCTTGGGGGATGAATGACAATAAATAAAGTGATAAATATATTAGGTGGTTGGAACCGCTATGAAGAAAAATACCTGAGTAAACAGAGGATAGTGATTAGGGGAGGGAGGTTAGTTCATTTAGGGTGGTCAGGGAAGGCCTTTCTGTTAAAATAAAATCAGAACTAAGACCCCAAAGACAATGAAGAAGTAAGCCACGCAGATGTCTGGAGAAAAAATATTCTAAGCAGAAGAGAAGCAAATGCAGCAGTAAAATTGTGCTTGGCAATTGGGCAGAATGGTTGGAGTGGAGAAGGAGAAAGGGAGATGAGGTCTGACAGGTAGCCAGGGCCAGACCACAGACCTTGGTAGTCCATGGGTAGGATTTTGGATTTTATTCTCAATTAAATGAGAAGTCATAGAAGAGATTTTTGTCTTTGGCATTCTTTTTTTTTCACATTTAAAAAAATTCGAATATGCTCAAAAGTAGAGCAAAGAGTGTAAGACTTTCTTGTACCCATCACCCAGCTTAAAAACTTACCATTTTCCAAATCATTATTTCATTTATACCACCTCCTAACCCCTCATCCCCTCACATTTTTTATTTTGTTTTGTTAGAGTATTTTAAAGCATATCCCAGACAAGTAATTTATCTTATCTTTACCTCAATTTTCATTTCTAATTAAGAGCTTTTTTAAAAAACTGAATCATCACATTATCGTCACACCTAACAAAACTAAAAATAATTCCTTAGTATCATCCAAAACCCAGTCCATATTTCAATTTCCCTGATTATCTTTTTACACTTGATTTGTTCACATCCGAATTCAAATAGTCTATACACTGCATTTGTTTGTTAGGCCTCTTAAGCCTTTCTTTAAACTGTAACAGCCCTCCTCCCTGCACCATCACCTTTTTTCATGCCACTGATATGTGAGGAAATAGTGTCATTTTTACTGTTAGAATTTCTCACATTCTGGATTTGGCTGATCTTTTTCCCTGTTGATGTTGTCTAACTTTTTCCTCTATCCCCTGTATTTCTTTCTTTTTTTAATATTTTATTGTGTTTAAGGTGAAAGTTTGCCCAGCAAATCAGACTCCCATTTAACAATTTCTACACAAATTATTCAGCAATATTAGTTACATTTTCCACAATGTGCCATTATTCTCATTCATTCTGTTCTGGTTGTACAATTTCCAGTACTCTAGTTTCCTTGCCCCCTAATTTTTGGCCATCTGGACTTATATAGATGATTTTTCAAAGGAGCTCATTACTCACAGGTGATATTCTTTATTTTATGAGCCAATCTGTTATTTAGCTAAAACGTGACCTCAAGGGATAATTTCAGTTTAAGGTTTAAAGAGTATCTCAGGGTTCTGGAGTTTTTAAGAACTTGAGTTGTGTTCCACATTTTTCTCCTTTTCTGTCAGGATCCATCTATTGTGACCCTGATCAGAATGGTCGGTAGTGGTAGCCAGGCAGCATCTAGTTGTTTGGTCTCAGGATGGATGAGGATGAGGTTCATGTAGACTATTAGTCCTCTAGACTACTTTCTTCTCTGAGTCTTTGGTTTCCTTCTTCCTCTTTTGTTCTGGATGAGCAGAGACCAGTAGTTTTATCTCAGACAGCTGCTCGCAAGCTTTTAAGACCCCAGACACTACTCACCACATCGGGATGTAGAACATACACTTTATGAACTATATTACGCCAATTAACTGAGTCGTTCCACGAGACTATGGTCCTAAGTCTTCAAACCCAGAAAATCAATCCCATAAGGTGTTTGGTCATGTCTAGGAAGTATCTGTAACTGCGTCCCCTATGTGGATGGATATACATGCAAGCAGACACATACTTATATGTATGTATGCTTATAGATACATCTATCTGTGCACACCCTTATACCCACATATTCATACCCATATGCATTTATGCCTATATACATATTTGCGTAACCACACTCATATTTTTGATTGTTCTTGGTATTGCTGAAAAATTGTATTTGTCATATCCTTTACCAAAAACATCCTTTTCACTTGTGTAATTCTTAGTGACACTGTTTGCTTTGGTCAAGCTGTGTGCACTTCACCCACATTCGATGCTTCCCCTATATTTCTTGTAAACTGCTAATGTGATGTAAAAGCTTGATCATATTGAGTTCAATCTTTTTTTAGGCAAGAATCCATCTTAAGTGGTACTACGTACTTGTTATCACATCAAACCGTGAGGAACTTTATTCTTGTGTGTACCACTTTTACTGAAGCTAAGATTGATCTACAGGTTCAGTACTGTCAGTATAATCCATTCATTATAAAGTTCCTCATCAACCTTTTACCTAATGAATGTAGCATCCATTAATAATCACTGCTTAGCCTCATTATTTCATTAAACCAAAAAACCAAACCAGCTACCATGGAGTCAATTCCAACTCATGGTGACTCCATGTGTGTCAGAGTAGAACTGTGCTCCATAGCATTTTCAATGGCTGATTTTTCAGAAGGAGATAGCCAGGTCTTTCTTCTGAGGTACCTCTGGGTAGACTCCAACCTTCAGCCTTTCAGTTAGCAGCCAAGTGTGTTAACCGTTTTCACCATCCACACCCAGGGAGTCCCCCATTATTTCATTAAAACCCAAAAACCGTTGCCATAGAGTCAATTCCAACTCATAGCGACCCTATAAGACACAGAACTGCCCCATAGGGTTTCCAACGAGTGGCTGGTGGATCTGAACTGCCCACCTTTTGGTCAGCAGCCAAACGCTTAACCACTGTGCCACCAGGGCTCCATTACGCAAAAATCATGATTTTCTAATACCATCATTCTTTAAGAATGTATTAGCTCTATAAGAACTTCCCTGGAGGATGCTGAGTAGACCATCTGTCATGGATTGAATTGTGTCCCCTAAAAGATGTGGGTAGCAACTTGGCTAGGTTATGATTCCTATTATTGTATGATTGTGTTATCTGATGTGATGTCCTTATGTGCTATGAACTCTACCACTATGATGAGATTATATGTGATCTCCTCATGTGTTGTAAATTCTATCACTGTGATGAGGTTATACTGATGAGATTGACCAGATCAGTGTCTTAATGCAATCTCTTTTAAGATATAAAAGAGAGAAGCGAGGAGAGACACATGCGAACCTCATACCACCAAGAAAGCAGCACTGGGAGCAGAGCGCATCCTTTGGACCTGAGGTTCCTGTGCAGAGAAGCTCCCAGACCAAAGGAAGACTGATGACATGGACTTTCCTCCAGAGCTGGTGGAGAAAGCGTTCCCCTGGAGCTGATGCCCTGAATTTGGACTTGTAGCCTACTGGACTGTGAGAGAATAAATTTCTCTTTGTAAAGCCATCCACTTGTGGTATTTCTGTTGGAGCAGCAATAGGTGACTAAGACACCGTCTGATGTGAATTTTAAAAGGATCACTGTAGTTTTTGTGTTAAGAATAGACAGTAGGAGAGCAAGGCTGAAGCAGGGAGGTCAATTAGGAAGTCACTGCAATAACAGTACAGCAAAGAAATGATAAGAGTTTGGATCACAGTAGTAAGAGTGGAAACAGTGAAAAGCAGTTTTGAAGACAGGGCTGACAGAATTTGCTAATGTGTTAGATGTAGAGATGTGTATAAAAAGGAAGAATCAAGGATGACTCTAAAGTTATTAGCCTGAACAACTGGAAGAATGGAATTGCCATTTACCGAGATGGGAAAGGCTGGAAAGGGAGCAGGTTTGTGGTTATCAGATGCCAAAGAGTTTGACATTCAGTTACAATTGGAGCCTGGGTGAGGGCCTTCTATTCAAATCCCAAGCCAATAGCATTAACATAAACATCAGCCCAAAGACCCCTCAAAAGTGCTTTCTAAATTAACTCTGAGGCTACTTCTCAATTCTAGATCAGTAAGAGTACTTTTCTTCCCTGCTTAAAAAAACCCAAACCCTCTGCCTTCAAGTTGATTCCAACTCATAGCGACCCTATAGGACATAGTAAAACTGCCCTATAGGGTTACCAACGCTGTAAATCTTTACAGAAGCAGACTGTCACACCTTTCTCCCACAGAGTGGCTGGTGGGTTCAAACCACCAGCCTTTCGGTTAGCAGCTGAATGCTTTAACCACTGCACCACCAGGGCTCCTCTTCCTTGCTTAGGACCCAGGAAATCCACCTCCTTATATAGCCTCACTATCCCAAGGAAGGTTGGCTGTAGGCAAAGACACAGTGTCAGCAATTTTCCCCTCCCACACATATGTTTCACGCTTCTATCAATACATACATGCCAATTGCTTTTTAAGGATTTCCTATTCCTGGGTGAGGGAGGAAGACTGAGTTATCTCCCAAGAAGTTGGAAATACAGAAAACAAAACTATAAAAGCATTACATAATCAGTTACCTTGACATGCTACATTACAATTACCTTTGGGAAACTCTCCTAAGCTTTAAGACTTAAAGAAAATAGACTGAACGTAAAAGAATGAATGTGTTAAGTAGAGGAAATGGAAGAATAGAAAACAAAGAAGCAAATGTTAGCAAGTATTAATATAATAGAAAGCAAAGAGAGAGACTTAGATTTACTGAGTACCTACAGTAGGCTAAGAACTGAGCTTAGTTTTTAAATGTATTTTATATAAATTTCCAGTGATGGTTAATTCTTTGTGTCAGCTTGGCTAGGCTATGATGCTCAGTGGTTTTGCCAGATACTGGACTGGTTGCTGTTCCATAATGTAACGTACTATAACGTAACATAAGGAAACCTAACGTAATGTAACATCATGTAATGTAAATGACCTTCCATAATGTGATCTGATGGGATCAACCAATCAGTTGAAAGGGGAGTTTCCTTAGGGGTGTGGTCTTCCTCGAGAATATAAATGGATATTCTGATAGAGCTCACTCTTTCTTTTTGGACCCTGCACTCTTCTCATTGCATTACCTACAGAACTTGGGACTTACGCCTGCAAAAGTCTCTGGCCTGCCACCTGACCTACAGAGTTTGGATGTGCCAGCCCCACAACTGTGTGAACTAATCCCTTGAAGTAAACCAATCACTCTCTCTCTATGTGTACATCTTACTGGTTTTGCTTCTCTAGAGAATCCAAACTAAGACATTTCCTTTCCACAGGAAGGGAGACAGAAGTACTGTGATCCCATTGTATAGATCTGTACTATCCAATACAATAGCCATATTATATACATGAGTCGAAGATGACCCCTGTGTTGTTTATTTCTTCACAGTGGGCTAGGACCATTAGCCCAAAGCCTGCCAGCAGCAAACTCAAATTCTTACACATCCAATTACTTTTAAAATAGCCCAATAAGCACATTAGCCATTTTGAGCTTGCCTGCTTTGTATACCCCCATGAAACTACACCTAACATCTGCTAATTATAGAGAAGACAAACTCTGTAGCTATAAAAAGACCCCAAACTACTGCTGCCCTTTGGAGTCTCTGATCCAGAGACTCTTTGCCTTGCTGTTGGGCAACATCACCTTGATATATGTAAGCCCCCTTTCAAATCTCCCTCTCCCCCAGGAGTTCCCTTGCCCTTGGGGAGGTGGGCCCAATGCTGCTTTCTCTGGAAGGTCTTCTACTGGGAGGGACTTTCCCTCTCTTGCAACTTTGTCCAAGTACCATCCAATAAACTGCTGTTTTGCAACACTGTCATTGCATGGTCTTGTCTTTTTCTTGCTCAGACCTGAAATCCCCAAACTCATCATAAGCTACTAGCCAAGTGTGGCAATTGAGCACTTGAAATGTGGCTAGTCTTAACTGAGAAAGCCCTAACTGTCAAATACATATTGGATTTTGAAGACTTAGTACAAAACAAAAAATGTAAAATACCCAACTCCAATAGCTCAGCTCTTTTCAACATATATCAATGGTCAAACACAGATGAGTATCTTTTAGATCTTCAACTCCTCCCTCCTTCAAGTTCAGTCTATCACAGGTCTGCAGTTGGAAAATACTGCTGTGCATGTTCCCATACTATGTGTGTAGTTTCGACTCTAAAAGTATGCTAGTTATATATATAATGCTGTTCGTAGTATATGCTTTTAGTATACTCTTACATAATGTTTATTATTATTCAAAAAATGATTGCACTACTCATAAAAAGTTTTTCACTAAATATTAAGGGTGAATAAATCTGGTGACATTTAAAATTAAAAGCAAATCTGGTCTAATATTCTCATTATAACTGCTTTGTAACCTAAAAAATAAAGAGGAGTAGATAACCATCCTACTTTTCTAGACTATTATTAGCATATAAGTGGGTCATACTATACAAAGCTCCCTAAATTTACTTTAAAAAAGTTATAAAGTAAATCAGTACAGAACAATTTAAAGTTTTTCTGTTTTTCACTGCTTTCATATTTCATATTTGACTAAACCCACTGAACTGCAAATTAATTTCATTTGTAATGATAACACAACAACTCTATGAGAAAACTCCTAAGTTCATATAGACCAGAGGCTCTTGGAGGGATGAAGGTTGTAGGTGTCACAGAAAATAAAACAACACAAGAATATGGCAACAGTAAATCTAGGGCAGCATCCATCTCCCACCCTTGGGCAAAAATGAATAACAGTAAGTTATTATTGATGGGAGACTGCTGTACACCTCTGGTAGTTGAGGTAGGGGGAAGAAAAAAGGTTATGAATCTGAACTAGACACAATACATAAAAATAACTCCAACAATCACCTTATTAAAAATGAAGATTACTGGGCTCCACTCTCGGGTTCCGAGTTAGAGAGTCTGGGGACCATATTCTGTTCTGCTCACCTATTTGCCTATCTTTGTGCCAATACAAATAGTGTTTTAATAATTAGAGCTTGTAATCTGATAAGACGAAGTCCCTGAGTGCTATAAACGGTTACGTGCTCAGCTGCTAACCAAAAGGTCAAAACCATGAGTTGGTGATGACTTGACAACTGTTTTGTTTTGTTTGTTCATTTTTAATCTGATAGGACAAGTTACTGTCTTCAAAATTTCCGTGCCATTTTTGGCCCTTTGCTCTTCCATAAAAATTGTTGGAATCATCTTGTCAAGGTCCAGTTAATCCTGTTGGAATTTTGATTGGAATTGCACTGAATTTCTAGATCAGTAGGGACAGCATTAACATGTTAAGCATAGTGAGTCTTTCGACGAACATGGTATTACCCTCCACGTATTTCGTTTTTTTTTTTTTTTAATGTTGTTCTGGTCTTACACACATATTACTGATTTATTCATAGTTTATGTTTTTCATCGCTATCATAGAAGGTAGTTTTAAAAACATGCATTTCTGTTTGCTGCTGGTATACAGGAATACAATAAAAATTTAATATGATTATTAGATAGCACTTCACATTAATACGGTTGGATAAAAACTTCTGACAATACACGAAGTGTTAGGAAATGGAACAGCAGAAACTCATTGTTAGTGGAAGTATAACCTGCTATAATTTCCTTGAAAAAGTCTGACAAATTCTAATAAAGTTGAAGCTGTACATATTCATTCCTCTATATAGTGTAAAACACACACACACACACACACACACACACACACACACACACAAACTGTTGCTGTTGAGTCGACTCCAACTCACAGTGATCCCAAATGTTACAGAGCAGAATTTCTCCATAAGGCTTTCTTGGCTGTAATCTTCATGGAAGCAAATCTCCATGCCTTTCCTCCATGAAGCTGCTGGGTGGATTAGAACTGCCAACCTTTAGGTTAGCGGATCGCAAATTGCGCGTGCCACCGAGGGACCTCACTCATACATACGTACACACACACACCACACACACACACACACACCCCTCCCTAAATAATCTCTTACACATGTGTACAAAGAGATATTTATAAAAATGCTAGCTGAAGAGTTTATGATAGCAAACAAACCTGAAAATAACCTAAATGTTCATGAACAGGAGGATGGGTAAACTGTAGCATATTCATACAAAGAAGTCCCTCAGCAGGGCAAATGGTTAACACGCTTGGCTGGTAACTGAAAGGTTGTAGGTTCAAGTCCACCCAGAGGCACCTCGAAAAAAAGGCCTGGTGATCTACTTCTGAAAAATCAACCACTGAAAACCC
>NW_004444086.1:3713915-3740357 GCF_000243295.1 Trichechus manatus latirostris
GGGGTTCCTCCAGTCTTTGTTAGACCAGTAAGTCTGGTCTTTGTGAATTTGAATTTTGTTCTACATTTTTCTCCTGCTCTGTCTGGTACCTTCTATCGTGATCCTCGTCAAAGCCATCAGTGGTGGTAGTTGGGCACCGTCTAGTTCTTCTGGGCTCAGGCTAGTGGAGGCTGTGACAGTTCATGTGGTCCATTGGTCCTTTAGACTGATGTTTTTCTTGTGTCTTTCGTTTTCTTCATTATCCTTGACTCTGGACAAGCTTTTAAGATTCCAGATGCTACTCACCAAAGCAGGATGTAGAACATTTTCTTTATGAACTATGTCATGCCAATTGACCTAGATGTCCCGAGACCATGGTCCCCAGCAACTTGGTCCCTCAAGGTGTTTGGATGTGCCTAGGAAGCTTCTATGGCTTTGCCTTGGTCAACTTGTGCTGATTTCACCTATATTGTGTGTTGTCTTTTCCTTCACCAAAGTTAACACTTGTCTACTATCTAGTTAGTGATTTGCTCTCTTCACCACTCCTCTCCCTCATAACCATTAAAGACTACCTTTTTCTGTGTGTAAACCTTTTCTCAGGTTTTTATAATAGTGGTCTTATACAATATTTGTCCTTTTGTGATTGACTTATTTCATTCAGCAAAATGTCCTCCAGATTCATCCATGTTGTGAGATGTTTCGCAGATTCATCACTGTTATCATACAATGGAACACTACACAGAAGTAGAAATGAATGAATGAAGCAGAGTTACGTGTAGGAAAATAAGGATTCTGAATGAATACTACAGTTAGAATCACTACTCTAGATCAAAGACTAACCTGCAAAACAAATATAATCAATGCTTGCTGGATTTAGAATGACTACAGGGCAACGTGAACACCATTCTTTATCCTAAAGGAGTAAACCTGGGTCCATATAACAACTTGCTCCTGCAAGTGCCAGGAACCATGTGAGTACTAGAGAAATTAGTGGGGATAAATGTACAGAGTTAATGAATGCATGAATAATGTACATGATTGAATTTGAAGCTAGGCAAGAAATGATAGCTTGGACTAGGGTGAAGTCATTGAGAGAAGTAGATGGATTAAAGAAATACTTAAAAGATAAATATCATCTGGTTTGGTGAACGGACTGGAAATGAATGATGATGGGGAGGAGTGTCTGAATCCCAACAGGGATGTAGTATGAAAGAAGCAGGAGTCAAGAGTGGAGATACAAGAGAAAAATAAATGTGGCAAATCCAGACGTAAGAATGATGCTGGAGTGAAAAGGATAAGGGACAATGTGATGGGAGAAGTTGGAAGGGTCCTCCGGGAACACAGTGTTTTTGTTGTTCTGTGCTGTTGAGTTGATTCCGGTTCACAGCAACCCTATATGACAGAGTAAAACTGCCCCACAGGGTTTCCTATGCTGTAATTTTTACAGGAACAGATCGCCAGGTCTTTTTTCCCACGGAGCCACTGGTGGGTTCAAACTGATGATCTTTCGGTTAGCAGCCAAGTGCTTAACCATTTAGCCACCAGGGCTCCTTAGGAACACAGATGTTATCACCTAAAGCTGAAGTGTGAAGAAAATGATCAATAAATTCACATCACATGTGAATTTAACTTTCATGAATTCAACTGTATGTCCTGGGGAGTGTTGGCGAAGCAGTTTAAAAAATAATGTGGGCAACAACCTACCATTCTGTTCAAGAGCATGTATATTCATATGTATTAATCAGAATGAAAGCTGAGCTGCTGAAACAAAGAATCTCCAGAAACATCGGCTTAACAAAAATATAAGTACATTTTCTCTCTTTCTTAACAGTCTACAACTTCCCAAAGTCATCTATGGAACTAGACTGTAAAATTCGCTTTGCCTGATGAAACATTTATACATAATGCTTATGTCCCCGAGAGCTGTCTCCAAGTAAAGTAGGTTTCTGTGTACCCATTCTATTACTACTAAAGATGTGAAAGTGGACTCAAATATGAACAGAATATTAGACAGGCAGAAAAGAGAGGCGGTGGAAGGTTCTTAAAGCACCACCCTCTGAATGATGGTGGCAAATAAAGAAATGTGGAAGAGTTTGAGAGTACTATGGTACAAAAGGAGAGATTCTTGTTTCATTATACATATTTATCAGTGTTATAAAGGTAAATATCAAGATGTAATATTTTATTAAAAATAACAGCAGTCTTGAACAGGATACAAGGAAAAGATTAGTCCAAACGACTAATTGTCCACAGCTACCAAGGCCTCCACCGGACTGAGTCCAGTACAGCTAGATGGTGCCCGGCTATGTGTATTTTCATCAAAAAAAAAAAAGCTTGAGAAGTTAGAGGTTGACATGTTGTGGGGTTGTTAACCAATGTCATAAAACAGTATGTGTACTACTGTTTCATGAGAAACTATTTGTTCTGTAAGCCTTCACCTGAAGTACAATAAAAAAAATAAAATAAAAATAACAGCAGTATTATAAAAAATAGACCAAGAATGCAGTTTTTTTATGCTTCTATGTTTTCTTTTGCACAGCAGGGTAAATATTATTTCATACTAAAATGAATTAAGTAAAAGAGAACTGAAAAAAACTCACAAATTCTACATTGTTACTATTCCTTTTCTTCATAGTCTCCTATATAATATGTTAAAATAAAAGAGGAGAACCTTTGCTTATATCTTGTTTGACACTATAAATAAATGATGAAGAACCATGGTAAATTGTTCCAAAGTCTATTAAAAATTAAAAGCTTCCTAAGACTCGGTTTTTTTCTGAGCAAACGGTTGGAAAGGTTACAATCAGATCCTGGCAAAAACTATTACAATGAAGATGAAGAAAACAAAGTTTTCAATTAGAATCAAGTATTTTAATGGAAGTTTAACCATTCTAATCTCAAGGGATGATCCATCAATAGATTTCCAAGGTAGAGATAGCAATAATAAATAAAACCAGTATCAACAGAGATGGTAATCAAACCAAAAACCAAACCCATTGCTGTCGAGTCATTCCAACTCATAGCAATGGGTAATAATATTTACTGTTAATAAGCCCCTTCCTAATGAAGGCAAATTTAGAAAGAACAGATGTTCGGAAAATCAATCTTATACCTTCAAAGAGAAGAGACAAATCTTCCTACTAAACATGTTAAAGAAAGAAAACACAGGTTTAAAAAAGGTCAATGTCCTTTAAAAGGAGTTTGATTTAGAGGAAACTAATAACTGGTGTCCTCAGGGGTGTAAACAGTTAACGCACTTGGCTGCTAACCAAAAGTTGAAAGTTTGAGTCCACCAGAGGCTCATCAAAAGAAAGACCTGGCAATCTACACCAGAAAAATCAGCCATTGAAAACCCTACGGAGTATAGTTCTACTCTGACACACATGGGGTCACCATGAATTGGAATAGACTCAACAACAACTTTTTTTTTTTTTAAATAACGGAAGAGACCTTAGAGGTCTTTTAGTTCCTCATCTTCTATAATCTCTGTGTGCTCCATCTGAAATTGCTGACCACCCTTTCTTTTGGCAACTTTTGCCAGGTATGTATCTATGACATTGAATGTTCTAATTTTCTTACTTACCTGAGTTAACAGTTCTGCTCTGTCCTATAGGGTCGCTATGAGTTGGAATCAACTCAAGGGCAATGGGTTTTGGTTTTGAGTTAACTGAATGACAGGCATACCCTATGGCATGTATAGCTAAGTATTTAAAATACAAAGGTGAATAAAAATTGACCTATGCACTCAAGAGGATCGCAGTCTAACAGGGTAGACAAAGAAATAAATTAACAATCACTATGCTGTGATGGGGATACATTCAGATGAGGGGCATCAAAAATCAAACCAAGGAGGAATTAGTCAAAGCTCCAAACAGGAGAAAAGGGTGTTTCAGAGAGCAGCAGGTACCAAAAGCACCCAAACCAAACCTGTTGCCATCAAGTCAATTCCGACTCATCAAAGCAAAGGAGGAGTGAAAAGAAATTGAAATATTTAAGAAACTGCACTCATTAATTCTGACAACAAGCATTTACTGAATATCCACTAGGGACCAGGCACTTAACTAGGAAATAGATATTCAATGATAAGCAAAAACAGGCGGGGGCTCCCTCTTTTATCCTGAAAGCAGAAAACAGACATTAATCAAATAATCACACTATTACAGATATAATTATAACCTGAGGAAGTGTTCAGAAGAAAAGGAAGATGGTTCCATGATGGTGTGAGGACTTATCCCCTGGAGGGTAGGAGGTGGTCTGGGAAGAGGATCTGTGGGAAATGATTCTTGAATTGACATCTAAAAGCTGAGTGAACAGGAGTTATCTAAGTAAAATGGGAAGAAATGATTCGAGGAAGAGTCTGACACAAGATGAAGCAAAAAAGGCAGGCAAAGAATAGACAATTCAAGACCTTGCAAGCTACATGAAAGATTTTGGTCTTTATCTTAAAAGTAATAGCAAGCCTCTGAAAAATTTTAAGCTGTGTTTGTGTCAAGGATTTGTATTTAACATCACACTGACTCCAGGATGAAGGATAGATGTTTAAAAAAAAAAAAAGTCAGGAATAAATGTGGGCAGATGCGCTGGTAGTCTACAAATATTTTTTGAGTGACTACAATGTGGCAAGCACCGTTGGTGTACTTGAGACATAGGAATAAACAAACCAAAGTCCCCGATCTCATAGAATTTATACTCTATTAAGGGGGAAAAGACAATAAACAAATAAATAGTCAGTGTCTCAGTCCTAGAGTGATAAGTGTTAGAAAACGAAATAGTATCAGAGAACAGGGAAAGAGGAAGAGTGCTATTTTAACACAGGGTGTTGGAAATCCAGGCAAGCAATGATGACAGACTGCACTAAGGTGGCAGCAGTGAGAGAAGTGTGTGGATTAAAAAACGATTTAGGAGGTTAAAAAAAAAAAATCATCTGGCCTTGGGGATAGACTAGAAATGAGAGATGATGGGGAGCATTATCAAAGTTAGTGCCTCTATGCATGTCATTCCTTAATAAGAGCAGAGTGTGAGAAGAGACTAATACATTCTTAAAGTTTTGAAGCACTCCAACATTTAATGACCAACAAGAAAATGAACATGCATAGGGGATAGAGAAAAGGCACCCAGAGAGATGGATGGAAAACAGAGACAGTATGAAATCACAAAGTTAAAGGAGGAGTCAACAGCATCAAATGGCAATAAAAGATCAAGTATAATGAGGATTAATAATGATGCCCACTGGCTGTTGTTGTTTTGATGGGGAAGAGGAGCAGGAATGGTGGACATTAGATTATCCTGAAGATAAAGTGAGAACTGAGGAAATGGAGATAACAAGACTAGACAATTCTATTAAGCAGGCTGTTAAAGGACAAAAATTGGAGATAGGGTACTAGCTGGAGGGAGATGTAAGAGTGTAAGTAAAGTTTTGTGTTTCTTTTTTTGTTTATCAGATTAGAGAGGCACAAGCTCAAAAGGGTCCAGTCAACAGGGTAGAGCTGCATATACAGAAGACAGAAGAGTCTGTACTAAGGCAAAGAGAATGTAGAGGCTGGACAGATATAAAGGCCATTCAGAGGTATAACCCACAGGACTTGATAACCTGGATTTGCGGGTAAGTGAAAGGGAAGAGTCTAATATAATTCTCAGGTTTAGACTGAGGTGACTATACATTGTTTTACCACTCACTCAAAGGTAGGGAACAAAGTCGTCGTAATGGTTGGGGTTTATAAAAAGAGTAGGGGGGAGAAAAAAAGAAGGGCTATGGGAAGAAAACAAAGATGGGTTCAATGTTACAAACTGAATTTCAGGTTATGTTTCATACATAAGTGGGAATACTCCATAGACAGACATTGTGGAACCAAGACTGAGAAGACAGAGCTCATGGGTATACAGGTAGTAGGTAAAGCCATGCATTTTCATGACATCATCCAGGGAAAGTACTACATTAAGGAAGAAGAATATATTGAGGAAGGATAGAGCAAGGTTCAGGACAGAGCCCAGGAGAGTATTTAAGATATATAACACAGAATGTTCAAAAATCCACATCCATTTTAGTCCACTACTGTTTTCCTTCCTAACTTCTGAAATATCAGGAGAAACATCTTACACTTTAATATTTTTCAATGTTGACAAACATGCAGGAAAATCAAACTGAATCTCTTCATGCAGTGTCTCTTCATGACACTGGTGATTATTTTAGCAATATGCATCATGAAAAAATATTTTTAAATTTTTATCAGTAATCTACATGGTCTCTTTTTTAAAAAAAGAAAAAGTCAATATAAAATAGGTAGAATATGTGTATAAGTAGGTGAGTATGTGGTCTTTTTGCCAAAGTTAAGGAATTATCTTAAGAGACAAAAAAAACGAAGATGGGGAAAACACTGTTTTGTAGATCTTACAAGTTCATAATAATACTCTTTTGGCTATTCATTCAACAAATATGAGATGCTGAGACTGAAGAGATACAAAGATAAAAGAGTCCCTGTCTTAGTCATTTAGTGCTGCTATAACAAAAATACCACAAGTGGATGGCTTTAACAAAGAAATTTATTCTCTCACAGTCTAGTAGGCTACAAGTTGAAATTCAGGGTGTTGGCTCCAGGGGAAGGCTTTCTCTCTCTGTCAGCTCTGGAGGAAGGTCCTTCTCATCAATCTTCCCCAGGACTAGGAGCATCTCAGTGCAGGAACCTCAGGTCCAAAGGGCATGCTCTGCTCCTGGCACTGCTTTCTTGGTGGTATGAGGTACCCAACTCTCTGCTTGCTTCCCTTTCATCTCTAGTAAGATAAAAGGTGGTGCAGGCCACACCCCAAGGAAACTCCCTTTACATTGGATCAGGGATGTGACCTTAGTAAGGATGTTACAATCCCACCCTAATCCTCTTTAATATAAAATTACAATCACAAAATAGAGGACAACCACACAATACCAGGAATCATGGCCCAGCCAAACTGATACATACATTTTTGGGGGGACATAATTCAATCCATGACAATCCCTGACCTTGAGGAGCTCTCAACATTTATCATGGTATGACAGGGGTCAGGAAACTATGGTCTCTGGGCCAAATGTGGCCCACCACCTGTTTCTGTAAATAAAGTTTTACTGGAACACAGCCACATTTCCTGGTTTACACATTGTTTATGGTTGTCTTGGTGCTACAACAGCAGAAATGAGTAGTTGTGACAGACACTGTATGGCCTGCAAAGCCAAAAATATGTATTATCTGGTCCTTTAGAGAAAAAGTTTGTGGACTTATGTCTGATACAGACCATAAAAAAGCCTGCAGAAATTATTTCTTTAGGGAGACAATATGGTCTCAAGGCGTTAGAGCAGGTTTCATAAGGAAGGTAATATTTAAGGATGGTGCAAGCGGTTTGTGGAGCCCTGGTAGCACAGTGGTTAAGAGCTCGGCTGCTAACCAAAAGGTCAGCAGTTCGAATCTACCACTCATTCCTCGGAAACCCTATGAAGCTGTTCTACTCTGTTCTGTAGGGTCACTATGAGTCAGAATCGGTTTAAGCAGTTTGTGATTGGCTGCTAACCAAAAGGTTGGAGGTTCGAACTCACCCATTGGCTCCACAGAAGAAAGGCCTGGCAATCTGCTTCCATAAAGATTACAGCCAAGAAAGCCCTATGGAGCAGTTTCACTCTGTAACGTAACACATGAGGTCTTCATGAGGGGGCCGACTAGAGGTTAGCTAATAAACAACAACAAAAGTTCATCAAAAATAGGAAAAGAGGCATTCTAGGTAAGAAATATCACACATATATTTACAACAATGACAAAAAATAAATAAAAAAGAGTAGCTGCTGAGGCTACTTATATACAACCAAAAACTTCATGAGATTTGCTTCTTCGTTTGGAGGTTTAGAGTCATGGTTTCATGGAATATCCCAGTTAATTGGCCTAATAACATGTTTGGTGCTTCTGTTCTACCTCCTAGTTCACTGCATAGTTCTGGGGTGTTAAAAGCTTGCAAGCAGCCATCCAAGGCACAACAATTAGTCTCTATTCGCCTGCAGCAACAGAGGAAGAAGGAGATTCAGGAATAGGAGGAGGAATTGGAATGTGTAGCTAACTGCCTCCGTGAACTGTCTCCTTTGCTATGAGACCAAAGAACTGGATGGTGCCTGGCTGTCATTACTGAACATTTTGATCAAAGATTCTACAGAAGAATCCTGATCAAAAGGGGAACAATATAGTACAAAATTTCAAATTCTCATGGACTCCAGACTTTCTGGAGCCATGGAGGCTGGATGAATCCCTGAAACTATTGCTCTGAGATAATCTTTAAACCATAAACCAAAAATATCCCCTGAAGTCTTCTTAAAACCAAACAACAGTTTAGCTTAGTTAGTAAAAAATGTTGGTCTTGAGCAGTATGCTCTTTTAAGAACTATCTATAGCGGATCAAATTGACAAGGGCAACTCAAAAGATTAGACAGGAACCTTAGCGAGCCGAGAGTTTAAGTTAACAGGGGAGGGACAATTCGGAAAACAAGGGTGAGAATGGTTGCACAACTTGAAGAATGTAATCAATGTCACTGAACTGTATATGTAAAAACTGCTGAATTGGTATATGTTTTGCTATGTATATTTTCAACAACAAAATAAATAAAACAAAATAAATATATTTAAAGAAACAAGGGTAAAAGACATTGTGTTTTAGGAAAATAGGAACAAGTACAGTTCATCTGGTATACAGGATATTGGGAGTGTGGTGAGAGGACTGGCAGAGAATAAGATTGGTGTCATGGACTGAATTGTGCCCCCAAAAAATATGTGTATCAATTTGGCTGGGCCATGATTCCCAGTACTGTGTGATTGTCATTTTGTCATCTGTGATCTTCCTATGTGTTCTAAATCCTATCACTATGATGTTAATGAGATGGATTAGCGGCAGTTATGCTGATGAGATCTACAAGATTAGACTGTGTCTTAAGCCAATCTCTTTTGGATATAAAAGAGAGAAGCGAGCAGAGAGACATGGGGAACTCATACCACCAAGAAAGCAGTGCTGGGAGAAAGGGCATCCTTTGGACCTGAGGTTCCTGTGTGGAGAAGCTCCTAGCCCAAGGCAAGATTGATGACAAGGACACTCCTCCAGAATTGACGCCAACAGAGAAAGCCTTCCCCTTGAGCTGGCACCCTGAATTTGGACTTCTAGCCTACTGGGCTGTGAGAGAATAAACTTCTGTTTGTTGAAGCCATCCACTTGTGGTATTTCTGTTCTAGCAGCACTAGATGACTAAGACAGTTGGTAAAATAGAGTAATGTTCAATTATCTCGTAAGGAGTTTAAACTTGATACTACTATCAGTTGGAGAGTAATCATTTATTAAAAAAATAGTTAAAATACTAAGATTTATAAATGGATTTATTTTTTGAAATTAGAAATAGATTTAATATTATCCTTTTAATAATGTTATTGTCACTGAGTTATATTCTGTCATGATTTTTTTGAATGAAGGAATAAAAAAGTGAGATTACAGTTACTGAAATGGGGAACTGCATGTAATCCTGATATACAAATGTACATTATGGTGCATATTTGAAATGCTATGAAATTCATTATGCTGCCATAGAATAGGCTGAGCCATTTAGCTGTAGGAAATAAAACGTAAATTCAAGTCGTCAAGCAAGGAAAAGGCATAATCCAGTATGGGTCTTAGAAAGCCTAACTCCAGTGACAGCAAGGGAGAATGGACTGAAGTGTGAGAGACAGAACAGGGAGAGCAGGCTGAAAGCCGCTGACCAAGTGATGTGAAAGACAGCAGGTCTAGCATCTGTTAAGGAGATACTGAATAACTGATCAGAGAGAGGCAGAAACTATGAAGTTTGTGGTTAGAAGAATATTACTGATGCTGCTAAGGGAGGTAGGGAATACGTGAAGCAGAGGAAGAAAAAAATCTGTGGCATAAGAAAATGTGCTATTTTAGATAGGTTGACTAGAGAAGCCTTGATACAGCCAAATGTAGCTTTTTAGTAGGCAACTGAAAATACAGTGTTGAAACTAAAAAGTCTGTGCAGAAGATGTGAGAATTAGAAGTGATGACAACTGAAATCAAAGGAATGGATGAAATTTCTTCAGGGATAGGTACACATGTGAAGGGAACTAAATAACGAAAAGACAGAAGAAAACTCCATATTTAATAGGCAGATAGAATAAGAATAGCCAGAAGAGGAACAGGAATATAAGATAAAATTGACAGCACAAAGGTCAAGTGAATAGTTTCGGGGGGGGAGGGGGCTGAGGAGAATAGCTTACCACACAGAATAAAGAGCCAAGTTGTTGACATATATTTACAAGATCTTCTAGCAATAAAGTACAAGCTAATGCACTCAAGGATATATCAATCAAATGATTATGTACAAAATACAGAGCCAACAGCTCTTAGTGGTTAAGGGTAAGGACTCTGAATTCAGAGAGACTTGGACTGGAAGCCCAGCTCTTTAAACCCGGGAAAGTTAAACTTTCAAAGCTTCAGTTTTCAACCTATGACGTATGTAATAGTAGTTATTTTCTGTATAGGATTGTGATGATGAATAAATGAGATAATGTAAAGTGCTCAGAACACTGCCTGGCACATAGGAAGTGATCGAATACTGGCAGCTATTATTAAAATCATTGCTACTAGGAAAGGGAACAGAATCATTGTAAATGATTGCCTAAAGACAATTTTGCCGCTGGAGCCAAAAAGGCCAACAAATGATAAATATCGAGAAGGACACAAAACAAGATCATACCTTTATATAAAACAATAGTACAATGCAACTGGAAAAATGGAATTATATGGTAGAATAAATAAAGGAATTAAAATACAACACAACACAACTGGGTCTTCAGTTGAGAAAGAAAAAAATAAGAAAAGGACATGATAAAAGTCTATACAAAAGATTTCTAGTACTACCAAGAGAAAAAGGAGCAGTGACCAGCAGATGGAGCCCTCAAGAATGTGCTGTCAGGTAAAACTCCATAGTGAAGGATGACTCACTAGAATGCCTAAATTTTATTCCTTAACGATATTTATCTTAAAAGTTATTTTAATCACCAAATAACTTTATTAGTAGTAAGGTTTCCGACATACTTCAACACTTATACTGACTAGTGGACAATGTTCTAGAAAACAAAAAATTCTGGAATTCTCTAGTATTTTATACACGAAAATACTGATAATTCTGGTTTTGAGACTGCACAGTGAAAATTTGCGTGCTCTGACTTTGACATACACCTGTGAAATCTGCAAGGCTAAGAAACCAGGCTCTGGATCATAAAGCACCCCTTTGATGTCCAGCCTGACAGAAAGAGGACGCGCTATTCTACCTAAGATTACTAGAATGACAAATACAAACCACATCAAGTTTTTGTGATTACTCCTAAATGTTTTCATCCTGAGATGAATTACCAGTTAACTATCCCGACCTATACCTGAAAGAAAATCAAAAGTACCAGGTGATAAAAAATAGCAACTAAAAGGAGAGGTAAAGTTTTACTAATTAACTACAGTCCCCTCTCAATGCTTAGGTGAGCATTCATACTATTTTAGAAGCTGCTAACATAATGAGTCACGATCGACTCGATGGCAATGAGTTTGGGGTTTTTTTTTTAAACATAATATTAAAATTATGTAAAACAACAAGTTAGCTAGAAGATTCAGTAAGGAAACTGTCAAAAGCTGTGTTAATGGATTAAAAAGGACAGAATTGATATCACCATTCTATGGCTTTAGAAGACAGTGTCGACAACCCACAGACTCTCATTGACTCAGCAGAACTTGTTCAAAGAGTTTTGTCCAAAAGCAGAGAGTACGGATCCCACTATTATGTTTTTATGGCATATCTACAGGCAATTAACACTTACATTGTTCTTCCCCATCACCTCCCTATGCTGTCAAATTCATGTACTCAGTAGAATCTAATTTTAACGCTATACTCCAAGGAAAACACAGTATGTCAAATCACCATGAAAGAACAAAACAGAAATCCCACAGACACCACATAATATGGTCCAAAGTCAAATACAGATGATTTTTGCCTGCTTATTTAGTGCATAGGACCTTATTTTTACGGTTAAAATTTCTGGCAATTTTAACACTCTACAACACAACTACAAATAAGATAATAATAAAGCCAAAGATTTTGTGGCATCTATTCCTTAGGCAAGTTTATTTAAGCAGCTTGATGATTATATGGTTGCATCCACACAAAAAAATTAGAAAATGTAAATTAGATGATTCTAGCTGACAAGATGAATCAGCTGCCACATCCCTCTGTAACAGTAATAGCCCAAAAGTCAGGGAATTCAAAACACTAAACTAGGAACACAATCTAGAAGTCCTGCCTCTTCCATTCTGGGGAAATTTACCATAAACCGTAACAGTAACACGGAGACCTCACTCAATGACTGATGAACAAGGAAATCATATTATTTTATGAGGTCTCCATTACCAAAAATCCAAATTATAAATCATCTAGCTTCAGTTTGCTTATGTTCAACACCTTATTACCTAATAACGTTGGTTAAATGGGACAGATCCTGAAAGCTAAGCAATCTGTTCCAGAAAGTGCAAAACACTCTTATATCTTACACAAAGTAGGCTTAGTTCCAATTTTCAATCCTAGTTTGAATTCCTGGGAAATATTTAAAGACAACAAAGCTAACTCCAAAGGAACTTGTTTTAATTTTTTTTCAACCCTTTGAAATAAAAAGCACAAAATGGAATAATTCTGAAATTCTATTATTCTGTAGATAATGTAAGTAGAAAAATCCAAGAGCATCTCTGTTTTACTCATGAAAAGTGAGGTACAGAAGGGGTGTAATTTACCTAATGTCATAGAGCTCGTGGGCAGCAATCAGGGCATTGACACTTCTCTAGAAAATGCAAATAAGTATGAAAAAAGTACAATACACTGCCCCTCCTGTTATCAGCACTAAGAATCTGAATACCCATAGGAAGCCCAGCAATTCGGCATGTCTTTATACCTATCAAAAAATTAGTAAGTGTCTGGAACCTTATTTACTCTAGCATCCAAATGACTTCTACTAACAATCCATCTAAAGCATCAACTTTGGAGACAGATCGCCACCTGCTCTATTAGCGCCAGAGAGCACCAAACACAAACTACCTTTAGCATTAAATGCAAGCCCAACGTAGGGTGTGTCCGGAGGGCTATGGAGCCCGTTCTACTGCCAATTCGCGTGAGGGAGCCTCCATGCGTCCTCGAGATGATGCCCCCCGTGACACCTTCCCCGCGTGACAGCGCACTCCACAGGAGTCATGCTGAAAGCATCAGTGACACCCGCCCCCTCCTCCAGCTCTTTCCCAGGGAAACCCGCGTCGGCCCTTGGCGACCAGGGCCTCCACCACGACCACAGGCGTGTTAAACTGCGAGAGTAGCAGAGTTCTCCGCCTCTCCAAGTGGTCCCGGGCGGTGTTAGGGGCTGAATAGCAGCCAGTCGTTCCGGGTCCCTCCCCCGCGGGCTTACCCTCCGCCGCCTCCTACGCGCTGCAGCCGCCCCGCTTCCCTGCGGAGGAGGCCGAAGCACTGCGTCCAGCAGCAGTTCCCCATCGCATGCCTCCCAGGCGCCGCCGCTCCTCTTCTCCTCCCGCGCAAAGCCCCAACCCAGGCCTGGCAGCCGCATCCGCGCGGCACGAGCCGAAGTAGGGATCCGAGGCCGAGGGCGGACCGGCCGGAGCGCGGCGACGTGAGGGGCTGGGGCGAAGGGAGGGACAAGGCGTTCCGAACAAAGGCAGCGCTTACTCCAGCAGCCGCCGAGGGGCCTCCGCCGCGCCAAGGAGGAGCGCCAGGCTGCGGGGTCGGGACTCCCTCGCGGCCCGCATGGCCCCTCGCTAGCCTTGGCCCCGGCTAAAGGGGAGTGACCCTCTCCTGCCCTCGAAAAAGGCTAGTCCCCGCGAGTCGCGTACCCAGGCCCCGCCCTCCGCGTGCCCAGCCACGCGCCTGCGCACCCCCTCCCCCCACCAGCCACACCCCCGGCCTCTCCCCCGCTGGATAGGTGCGTTCCTTCGGCGGCCACGCCTCCTCCAGCGCCTTGTCCTGACGTCATGTCCGCCAGGTGCGGGATTCAGCAGCTACAGCCTCGGAACAGTGCGAGTTCGCTGGTGTGGATGTTTGTTTTGTTGAACCTTGACCTACGGAGGAAGTTTTGTTTTCTTTTTAGTCTCCTGCCTGCCCGCCCCCAGCGCGCCCGCTGGCGCACAGTCAAGGCTCGGCGTTCAAACTTTGTACCAAAGCCTTGTGAGTGGCTTACCTAGAGCCTCAGTCCAGGAATCATCCGGTGTGAAGGAGCAATTCTCTGTGCATTGTGTGCTTAGTTCTTGTTAATTCTGCACCATAAGTGGGAAATAGAATCTGGGGACTGATTAAAGCTACTTGGAACGCACCAAGAATTTTTTTTCTTCCGGTTTCTGGTTTGCGTCGCACTCTCCTTACTGTTAACACTGCAGGGAAGCTTATTAGTTGCGCCCTACTGACCTCATTTTATTTGGATTTAAATCTTCAAATAGTTTCGGTGGCAGTTGCCGTCCAGAGGAAATAGGAGAGCTGTGGTTTTTCAGGGACACCAGCCTTGCCAATTCAAGCATGTTGCCCAAAACTATCGTAGATGGGAAAAGAACAGTACTTCGATGCGTCCTTAAAATCAGATATAGGGGTTGGCTTAGAAAAAGCCTAATTCACTATATAGGATGATGTCATTTACTAACCAGACACGTCGATATTTGGTCTGTTTGAAATGAAACTTAGCTAAATTGTTACATTTTAGGAAATTGTTATTACTGAAAAAATGTTCTTTGAACTACTCATTTTCTTGCTTCCTGAAATCTAGACGGACCTGTGTTCCAGTCTTGGCACACACTGTCCTTTAACTAATTTTGACCTTATTTGAGTCTTAGATGTTTCTGTAATCAAGTGAATAGGGGAATGTTTGATCGATAGTTGGTTATCAGTGAATGCTGGTGAAATGATTGAATAACTTTTCTTGAATAGTGACTATTTTCTTTCCCCCTTTCAGCCCCTGAAGTCAGGCAAACATACCCATGGTATAGTATTTAAAATTCAACGATAAATGTTTAAATAAACTGGTACATTGTCCTATGGAATACTGGTGGTGTTAGGTGCCATTGATCGGTTCCAACTCATACCGACCCTATGTACAACAGAATGAAATATTGCCCGATCCTGCGCCATCCTCACAACTGTTGCTGTGTTTGAGCCCATTGTTGCAGCCACTGTGTCAATCCATCTGGGGGGTCTTCCTCTGTTTCGCTGGCCCTCTGCTTTACAAGCATGATGTCCTTCTCCAGGGACTGGTCCCCCTGATAACATGTCCAAAGTACTTGAAATGAAGTTTCACCATCCTTGATTCTAAAAAAGCATTCTGGCTGTACTTCTTGCAAGATAGATTTGTTCCTTCTTCTGGCAGTCCGTGGTATATTCACTATTCTTCGCCAACACCATAATTCAAAGGCATCAATTCTTCTGTCTTCCTTATTGATTGTCCAGCTTTCTAATGCATATGAGACAATTGAAAATACATGGCTTGGGTCAGGCACACCTTAGGCCTCAAAGTGATATCTTTGCTTTTTAACACTTTAAAGGGGTCTTATTTGCAGCAGATTTGCCCGATGCAATGTGTTGTTTGATATCTTGACTGCTGCTTCCATGAGCGTTGATTGTGGATCCAAGTAAAATGAAATCCTTGACAGTTTCAATGTTTTCTCCGTTTATGATGATGCTGCTTATTGATCCAGTTGTGAGGATTTTTGTTTTCTTTATGTTGAGATGTAAGCCATACTGAAGTCTGTAGTCTTTGATCTTCATCAGCAAGTGCTTCAAGTCCTCTTCACTTTCAGCAAGCAAGGTTGTGTCATCGGCATATTACAGGTTGTTAACGAGTCTTCCTTCCATCCCGATGCCCCATTCTTCTTCATATAGTCTGGCTTCTTGAATTATTTGCTCAGCATACAGATTGAATAAGTATGGTGAAAGGATAAAACCCTGATGCACACCTTTCCTGATTTTAAACCATGCAGTATCCCTTTGTTCTGTACGAACGAATGCCTCTTGGTCTATGTACAGGTTCTGCATGAGCACAATTAAGTGTTATGGAATTCCCATTCTTGGCAATATTATCCATAATATGTTATGATCCACGCAGTTGAATGCTTTTGTATAGTCAATAAATCACAGCTAAACATCTTCCTGGTATTCTCTACTTTCAGCCAAGACCCATCTGATGTCAGCAATGATATCCCTCGTTCCATGTCCTCGTCTGAATCTGACTTGACTTTCTGGCAGTTCCCTGTCAATGTATTGCTGTAACTGCTTTTGAATGATCTTCAGCAAAATTTTACTTGTATGTAGTATTAATGATATTGTTCAATAATTTCCGCATTCTGTTTGATCACCTTTCTTTGGAATGGGCATAAATATGGATCTCTTCCAGTTGGTTGGCCAGGTAGCTGTCTTCCAAATTTCTTGGCATAGACAAGTGAACACTTCCATCGTTGCATCTGTTTGTAGTACAATCTCAGTTGATATTCTGTCATTTCCTGGAGACTTGTTTCTCGCCACTGCCCTCATTGCAACGTGGACTTTTTCCTTCAGTACCATCAGTTCTTGATCATGTGCTACCTCCTGAAGTGGTTGATTGTCGACCAATTTTTTTTTGTACAGTGATTCTGTATTTCTACCATCTTCTTTTGAAGCTTCCTCTGTCGTTTAGTTCTTTGACCATAGAATACTTCAGTATTACAACTCGAGGCTTGAATGTTTTCTTCAGTTCTTTCAGCTTGAGAAATGCTGAGCGTGTTCTGCCCTTTGGTTTTGTAACTCCAGGTGTCTGTACACATCATTATAGTTACTTTATCTTCTCGAGCTACCCTTTGAAATCTTTGTTCAGCTCTTTTATGGGATCATTTCTTCAGTTCGCTTTAGCTACTCTACATTCAAGAGCAAGTTTCAGAGTCTCTTCTGACATCCATTTTGGTCTTTTCTTTCTTTCCTGTCTTTTTAATGACTTTTTGCTCTCTTCACATCTGATGTCCTTGATGTCATCCCACAACTTGTCTGGTCTTTGGTCAATAGAGAGCCAAAGTACGACTGTTAGTATATCCCACCTGAATTTAGAGACCATCTCAAGAATAGATGTGACATATTGAACACTATGGAACACTAGTCAGCAGTAAAAACAAACAAACTATTGACCTGTGCAACAATGTGAATAAATCTGCAGGGAATTATGCTTATTGAAAATGCCAATACCAAAAGCTTACATACTGTGTAATTCTATTTATATAACATTCTTGAAAAATGAAAATTTTAGAAATGGAGAACAGATTAATGGTTGCCAGGGGTCAGGGAGTGTATGGGTGGATTCTTGTGGTGATGGAAATGTTCTATATCTCTGCTGTATCAATGTCAATATCCTGGTTGTGATATTATACTGTAGTTTTGCAAGATGTTACCATTGGGGGAAACTGGGCAAAGCGTACAAGTGATCCTTCTGTATCATTTCTTACAGCTGCATGTGACACTACAATTATCTCAAAATAAAAGGTTAAATTAAAAAAAAAAAGAAAGCAACTGCACAGCTTGATAGGATACCTCTTCCCATAGGCATTTGTCTTAGTCTTCTAGTGCTGCTATACCAGAAATACCACAAGTGGATGGTTTTAACAAAGAGAAGTTTATTTCCTCACAGTCAAAGTAGGCTAAAAGTCCAAATTCAGGGCGTCAGCTCCAGGGGAAGGCTTTTTCTCCCCGTTGGCCTTCTTTTCTTCGGTGTTCCCTTGGACTAGGAGCTTCTCTGTGCAGAGACCCCCGTCCAGAGGATGCGCTTTGCTCCCGGCACTGCTTTCTTGATGGTATGAGGTTCCCCTGTCTCACTGCTTGCTTCCCTTTCCTTTTATCTCTTGTAACGTAAAAGGTGGTGCAGGCCACACCCTAGGGAAACTCCCTTTACATTGGATCAGGGATGTGACCTGGGTAAGGGCAGTGTATCCCACCCTAATCCTCTTTAACATAAAATTACAATCACAAAATGGAGGCCAACCACACAATTCTGGGAATCATGGCCCAGCCAAATTGATACACACATTTTTGGGGGGACATAATTCAAACCATGACAGCATTCTTGTACACCTTTATTAGAAGTAAATCTGGTTTATCAGGAGAAGGATATGAGTGATCTTCAGAATGAATACAAATGATCAATAAGAAAAAAATCATCTTCACTAATTAAAACAATGCAAATTAAAACACAGTGAGAAGTCATCTTTCACTTATCAGGTTGATAAAGATTTACAAATGAAACATTCATTGTTTGCAAGGGTACAGTGAAATGATACTCTTCTAAACTGGTGAGAATAGTGAAACTTATTCTGAAAAATAATTTGTAAATACCTAGCAAGAATAAGAAACAAATGCTCAGTATTGGAGGATTGTTAAATAAACTCCGGTAGATTCTTACAATATTAAGTAGCCATCAGAAATGTTTTTTGAAAAAATTTTAATAACATGGAAAAAAATTCTGAGTAACGTGGAGTGAAATAATCAGCATAGAAAATTTTATAGGTAGTCCCCAACTTAGTCCCTCGAGTTACGACAAAACCCATTTACTACCTTTTTTTTTGTACATCTTATTAGTAATATACATACAATGTTGCAACTCATAATTTGCTGTTATCATTCTTAGATGTTCACTTGCACATGTTCAAAGATCAGATTCATGAACATACTGATAATAAAAGGCAGTAATAATGAAAACTAAAAAAAAATGTATTCAACTTACCTCAGAATCAACTTACAACGGAGTCATTGGAAAAGAACCCTGTCGTAAGTTAGGAACTACCTGTATAGATATATATTCCAAATCACGTTTAAAACAAAACATGCATATATAATACATATAAACATTCTTTCTTACATATATTCCTAGGGGGAATAAAGGCTGGAAGGAAAATATTAATATATTAACAGTGACAGGATGGAACCAACATGGTGCCCTAGACAGATGGTGCCATGCTGTCCCTCTACAGCAAAGACCCGAAAAGCTAAGTAAAACAGATACAAACGTCAATCTTGGAACCCTAAGCATCAAATGAAGGGATAAAGAACTAGCTCAAACACCAAATGGAAGAAGAAGCTGTTGGAAAACACAGAAGGAGGAGAGAGATGGAGTGGAGGTTCCCTTCCAATTAACATTGCATAGTATCACCATCTTGGAACACAGCCAGAAACAACCCCGGACAGGGAGTAAGGGAAAGCAACTTCACGGAGCTATCAACAGGAGACAGAGCACACAGTAATCAGAGAAATACACTTTCTCACCCCTTACGCTTCTGGTGAGTAAAAGCAAGAGCTACACCCACCCCCCACCCCCCGCCCCGCATTACAGCAGCCTTCACCACTGGGGTCCACAATAGAGCTGTTTTTTTTTTTTCCCCTTATTTCTTCCTTTTCTTTTTCCCTCCCACTTAGCCCTGTATGCCACCTCGCCACCCCCCCCTTCCCTTCTGCATCACTGCAGCTAGAGAGCCACCGGTCTGCCTCTGCCCCAGGTCCGCCCCACCCCCATCTGCTGGCTCTCACTGCGCCAATTTTTCTTTTTTTTCCTTTTCTTCCTTTGCCTTCTCCCTCCCACCTAGCCCAGTACGCCACCTTCCCCCCTACTTGCTGAACCTCTGCCACAGCTAGAGAGCCACCAGCCTGCTGCCGCCCTGTGTCAGCCCCACCCCTACTCGTTGGCACCCGTTGTACCACCATTTTTTTTTTTTTCCGTTTTTTCCTTTCTCTTCTTTTTCTTTCTCCCTCCCACCCAGCCCTGTACATCACCTTCCCCTTCCCACTGGACCTCAGGTCAACCCCACCCCCACTCATTGGCTCCCACTGCACCACTAGTTTTTTAATTTATTTTTATTTATTTATTTTTCTCTTTTTTTCTTTCTCCCTCCCACGTAGCTCCGTATGCTGCCTCTGCACCTTCCTGCTGGCCCCTGCCGCACTGCTGTGGCTAGAGAACCACCAGCATACCAGCCTGCCGCTGCCCTGGGTCCACCCTGCCTCCACCCACCAGCCCCCACCATGCTGCCTTTTTTTTTTTTTCTTTCTTTCTCCTTCCCACCTATCCCAGTACATCACCTCCCCTTCCTTCCCACTTGCCCCTGGGTCCACCCTGCCCCCACTCACTGGCCCCTGTCATGCCAACATTTCTTTTTTCTCCTTTATTTTCTTTCTACCTCCCACCTAGCCCTGTACACAACCTCCCCCCCTGCCTACCTGCCCCCACCATGCTGCCATGGATAAAGCACCACCAGTGCACCGGCCCACCACTACCCCAGGCTACTCGATCGGCTGCTGAACGGTGAGAAGCCAGCCTGTACCACCTCCCATCTGGCACTCTTGCCCAACTGGTGAGGGGCTGTGAACACTCCCACACGGATGGACCAACATCAGGAAGCAGATAGCACCCACCAAGTCCACCTTCAGCCACCTCACCAAACCAGTGTACAGCAAAGGGGACTTGCCCTGCCTGGTGCTGTCCTGCCCACCTGGACAAGGTGGTGAGAGCTATCCTGCACACAGATGAGCAAGCAACAAAGCATGCTTGGCCTGCCCACTCTGACATATCAAAACAAAACAAAATGAAAAAGCAGGATGAAACAAACATAAATCAATAAATAAGGAAAATAATACCTTAATGTCTCCAAGACAGCAGACACTATCAAAACATATAAAAAAGCAGGACAAGATGGCTCCAGCAAGTGACCAAAATAAAGAATCAGATGAGTATCCAGCAGAAGAAGAGGCAGTGGAACTACCTGATATGGAATTCAAGAGACTAATATTTCGGCCTCTCTGAGGAATTAGCAAAGAGATTAAGGAAAACACAGACAAAAAACAAGGAAAAAAATAGACAAAATCATGGAAAACACAGACAAAACCAAAGAAAACATAGCCAAAATCAAGGAAAACAGACAAAGCAATAGAATAATTCAGGAAAATAATACAAGAACAAAATGTCAAAATAAATCATTAGAAATCATGAAGAAACAGCAACTAGAAATCCAAAAGATAAACAACCAAATTTCAGAAATGGACAACTCAATACACTGTTTTAGGAGCAAATTTGAAACAATGGAAGAAGAATCAGTGAGATTGAAGACAAATCCATGAATGCCACTTTCAGAAAAAATTAGAGAAAAGAATGAAGAAAACCTAAGAATTATATGGGACACAAGCAAAAATTTGTGTGTGGTTGGAGTTCCAGAACAGGGGGAGAAAATGGAAAATACAAAGAAAATTGTTGAAGATTTACTGACAGAAAACTTCCCAGATATCATGAAAGATGAAAAGCTGACCATCTAAGAAGATTAACAAACCCCCTATAGGATAGACCCCAAGAGAAAGTCACCAAGACATATCATAATCACACTTGCCAAAAACAAAAAAATAATCCTGAGAGCAGCTCAAGAAAAAAAAAAAGTCACTTACAAAGGAGTAAAAATAAGACTAAACTCTGATTATTCAGCAGAAACTATGCAGGCAAGAAGGCAGTGGAATGATGTATATAAATCCTTGAAAGAAAAAACCTGCTAATCAAGAATAATATATCTTGCAAAACTCTCAAGAGCTGAGCAGCAGGATGCCAAACCACGAGGGGATCTCCCACATCCCCTCTGCCTCACTAGGAACGTGCACCCTTGCCCGGCTGAGCACCAACCACCTCTTTTTTTCCCAAAGACACTGGGTGGCACCATCTGGCCACAGCCTAGCACTGCACAGCCCCTTCTGACTTTCAGTGTCCCACACTCCCTGGTCAGAGCCTCCTTGGCTTTGTTTTTTCCCTTCTCCTCCCCCCAGCTGCCTCCATTTCCTTAAGGAAGGGTTTTTTTTCTCTCTCCCTCCCCCATACCATAGTGGCTTGTGAGTGGGCGGGGTGGGCAGCCAAATTTTCCAAGAAATAACTTCAACAAGATGTCCAGTGATAGGCAAAGGTCCAATGATGACAGCCCCATCACTAGCAGTGGTAGTTCAGATGCAGACCAGAGAGATCCAGCTGCTCCAGAGCCTGAATAACAAGAAGGAAAACCTTCTGCCACCCAGCAGAAGAAAAACACGAAACACTCTAACAAAACTACTGCTAAGTTATCCACTAGTGCTAAAAGAATTCAGAAAGAGCTAGCTGAAATAACCCTTGATTCTCCTCCTAACTGCAGTGCAGGCCTGTCTTAGTCATCTGCTGCTATAACAGAAATACCACAAGTGGATGGCTTTAACAGAGAGAAATTTATTTTCTCACAGTCTACTAGGCTACAAGTCCAAATTCAGGGCATCAGCTCCAGGGGAAGGCTTTCTTCTCTCTGTTGCCTCTGGGGGAATGTCCTTGTCATCAATCTTCCCCTGGACTAGGAGCTTCTCTGCACAAGAACCTTGGGTCCAATGGATACATTCTGCTCCTAGCACTGCTTTCTTGGTGGTATGAGGTCCCCAACTCTCTGCTTGCTTCCCTTTCCTTTTATCTCTTGTAAGATAAAAGGTGGTACAGGCCACACCCCAGGGAGACTCCCTTTACATTGGATCAGGGATATAACCTGGGTAAAAGTGGTGTTACAATCCCACCCTAATCCTCTTTAACGTAAAATTACAATCACAAAATGGAAGACAACCACACAATACCAGGAATCATGGCTCAGTCAAATTAATACACACATTTTAGGGGGGACATAATCCATGGCAGAGCCTAAAGGAGATAACATTTAGGAATGGACACATTTAGGAATGGACATCAACTATCTTGGTCCACCAGGTTCTATACATGAAGGTATGTTTTTTCTGGAAATCACATTTTCATCAGATTATCCATTTAAGCCACCCAAGTTTACTTTCCACACCAGAATCTGTCACTGCGATGTCAACAATCAGAAAGTCATCTGTTTGGACATTCTTAAAAATCAGTGGAGTCCTGCTTTGACTATTTCAAAGGGTTTTCTGTCTATTTGTTCCATTTTGACAGACTGCAAACCTGTGGATCCTCTGGTTGGAAGCGTAGCCACTCAGTATTTGACCAACAGAGAAGAACATAACAGGATAGCCAGACAGTGGACGAAGAGATACGCAACATAATTCACATAATTTGTATGCAGTGTAAAGGAGCAGAAGGCATCTTCTCACTGTGCTGCAAATCTTTATAGTCTTTACAATACAGACTTCTGTGTATATGTTGTACTGATCCTATTCTCTGTTTTTATCCTTTGAGGCTGGTAGACTCCCTGAAAAGGTAAATGCTATCAAGAGTAGAACTTTGTAGCTGTACATTAGTTATGTTTAAATGCCTACTTGCAAGTCTTGCTTCTTTGGGATATCAAAATGTATTTTGTGATGTACTAGGGATACTGGTCCTGAAGTCTACCAAATACAAATTTTAGCCTAATTCATTACTGGCATGAAGTTATAAAAGTAGCTATAGATGACTAGGAATTCTGTCATTTGTATTAAATCCAGACCTATTTCTGAGTACATGGTACATGCTGAAAATGTTTTACCTTTTATCTTCGTCAGTTTGTAATGAGAGGATTTCCTTTTACGCTTTGTAGCTCAGAGAGTGCCTGATGTATCATCTCAAACACAACAAACATGCTCCTGAAGGCTAAAAATCAGTAAATAAAAACCTCTTTCTCAAATATGATGGTGAAATTAGGACATTTCCAGATAATAGAAATTAAGGGAATTTGTAAAAACCAAACCAAACTTACAAGAAATATTAAAGGGAGTCCTTAGGCTACAGAACCAACAACACCAGACAACAACCGGAGTCTAGGACACAGGACAGCATCAGCCAGATACCAACCTAGGTAAAGAACTCTTAATAATAAAGCTAAAAGTCTTAAAACAGGGAAACAGATGTCAATCTATAAATGATGACAACATCAAAACAATAAAAGGGGGAATAAATGATGTAGGTATAGAACTTTCAAATGGAGAGGAAGTCAAGGTGATATCAAGTAATAAAAAACTGGTTCAAACTTAGGAGGAAGATAAAAGTAAAAAGGTAACCACAAAGAAAGTTGACAAACCTACTCATCAGAATAAACAAGAAGAAAAAGTCTTAGTGGACACAAAATCTGTAATAATGAAAGAAAAGAAAATCCACAAACAAAAGGAACTCAGCACAGGAAAGTAGGAGAAGCAAAGAAAATCTCAGCACCATGAAAAAATAAATAAATAAAAGCCCAACAATATGACGGCAATAAACTCATACCTACTGATAATCATACTGGATATAAATGGCTTAAATGCACCTGTAAAGAGACAGAGAGTGGCATAATGGATAAAAAAGCATGATCCATCAATATGCTGTCTACAAGAGACATGCCTTGGACACAAAGACATAAATAATCAAAGGATGAAAAAAATATATCGAGCAAACAGTAACCAAAAAAGGGCGGAAGTGGCAATACTAATCTCAGATAAAATAGACTTTAAGGCAAAATCAATCAGAAAAGACAAGGAAGGGCATTATATAATGATTAAAGGGACAAACTACCAAGAAGACATAACCTTAGTAAATATCTACGCACCCAATGACAGGGCTCTAAAATACATAATATAAACTCTAACAGCACTGAAAAGAGAAATAAACAGTTCCACAATAATAGTAGGAGACATCAACACACCACTCAGTAAAGGACAGAACATCTAGAAAAAAACTCAACAAAAATACAGAAGATCTAAAGGCCAAAATCAACAAACTTGATCTCATAGACATACGTAGAACACTCACCCAACAGCAGCAAAGTATATATTTTTTTCAACGCACATGGAACATTCTCCAGAGTAGACCACATTTTAGACCACAAAGCAACCCTCAATAAAACCCAAAACATCAAAATAATGCAAAGCATTCTCTCTGATCACAACACCATAAAAGTGAAAATCAATAATAGGAAGAGCAAGGGAAAAAAAAATCAAATAGATGGAAACTGAATAACACCTTGCTTAAAAACAACTGGGTAATAGAAGAAATCAAAGAGGGAATAAAAAAATTCCTAGAATCAAATGACAATGAAAACACATCATACCAAAACCTTTGGGACACAGCAAAGTCAGTGCTCAGAGGTCAATTTATAGCAATAAACATCAAAAAAGAAGAAAGGGCCAAAATAAAAACATTAGCCCTACAACTTGAACAAATAGAGAATAGCAAAAGAAACCCACAGCCACCAGAAGAAAGGAAATAATAAAGATTAGAGCAGAAATAAATGAAATAGAGAATAGAAAAACAATAGAAAGAATGAACAAGACCAAAACTTGGTTCTTTGAAAAGATCAACAAAATTGATAAACCACTGGCCAAACTAGCAAAAGAAAAACAGGAGAGGAAGGAAATAAGGCACATAAGAAAAGAGACGGGACATTACAACAGATCCAACTGAAATAAAAAGGATCATAACAGAATACTATGAAAAAATTATACCCTAACAAAATTGAGAACCTAGAGGAAATGGACAAATTTCTAAAAAACACATTACCTACTGAAACTAACACAAACTGAGATAGAAAATCTGAAGAGACCCATAACAAGAGAAGAGATTGAAGAGATAATTAAAAAAACTCCCAACAACAACAACAAAAAAAAAAGCCTTCACCTGGCTTCATTGGAGAATTCTACCAAACATTCAGAGAATAGCTCACACCAATACCACTCAAACTATTTCAGAGCATAGAAAATGAAGGAATATTCCCGAATTCATTCTATCAAGCCAGCATAATCCAGATACCAAAGCCAGGCAAAGATACCACCCAAAAAGAAAATTACAGATCAATATCTCTCATGAATGTAGATGCAAAAATTCTCGACAAAATTCTAGCCAAAAGAATTCAGCATCATATCAAATAATAATACATCACGACCAAGTGGGATTCATACCAGGTAGTGGTATGCAAGGATGGTTCAACATTAGAAAATCAATCAACATAGTCACCCACATAAAGAGAACAAAAGAAAAGGGTCACATAATCATCTCAATCAATGCAGAAAAGGCATTTGATAAAGTCCAACACCTATTCCTGATAAATACTCTCAATAAAATAGAAATAGAAAGGAAATTCCTCAACATAATAAAGGGCATCTATAGAAAACCAACAACCAACATCATTCTCAACAGAGAATGCATTCCTCCTGAGAATGGGAACAAGACAAGGATGCCCTTTATCACCACTCTTATTTAACATTGTCCTAGCTAGAGCAATAAGGCAAGAAAAATAAAGGGCATCCAAACTGGAAAGGAAGAAGTGAAATTATCCCTATTGGTAGATGATATGATCCTATACATACAGAACCCCAAAGATTCCACAAGAAAACTATTGGAACTAGTAGAAAGATCCAGCAGAGTAGCAGGATACAAAATCAACATACAAAAATCAGTTGGATTCCCTACACCAGCAAAG
>NW_004444086.1:3742565-3744806 GCF_000243295.1 Trichechus manatus latirostris
GTGCTTCTTAGTTCAATCAAGTGTAGGAGACCAAATGGGCAACACCTGCCCAAAAGCCAAGAGGAGAAGGCAGGAAGGGAGAGGAAAACGAGATACATGGACACAGGGTACACTGGGTGGAAAGGGAAAGGGACAGAGTGCTGACACATTGCAGGGATTGCAACCAATGTGTATGAATTTGTGTATAAGTTTTTGAATGAGAACTAATCTGTGCTGTTAATTTTCACCTAAAGCACAATAAAAAAAATTAATAGTGATTATCTCAAGACTGTAGATTTGGGGAGCTTTTCTTCTTATACTTCTTATTAAAAAATTGTAATCTACCCATTGGAAACCCTGGTGGCATAGTGGTTAAGAGCTATACCTCCTAACCAAAAGTCAGCATTTCAAATCCACCAGGCACTCCTTGGAAGCTGTATGGGGCAGTTCTATTCTGTCCTATAGGGTTGCTATGAGTTGGAATCGACTCTATGGCAATAGGTTAATCTACCTATTAACAGAAAGGGTTAATTGATAGCACAATTAAAGTTTGATAACAAATGCAGACATTTAGAAAGAGATGAAAACTTGAATGTGGATTGTTGTTGTTGTTACCTGCTTTGAGTTCAACCCCTGATTTGTAGTGACCCCAAGCACAATGGAACAAAATGCTGCCTGGTCCAGTGCCATCCTCATAATCAGTTGTGGATAGGATTGTTGTGATCCATAGGGTTTTCACTGGCTGATTTTTGAAAGTATATCACCAGGCCTTTCTTCCTAGTCTATCTGGAATCTCTGCTGAAACGTGTTAAGCATCATAACAGTACAGAAACCTCCATGACAAATGGGTGGTAGCTGTGCATGAGGTGCTCTGGGATTTAGAATTTAATCTTACCCAAAGAATTTGGACTTTATCCTCAGTTCTTGAGAGATAATCTCTAACCCTTTAGAACTTAAGTGTCTTTGATAGGCTCCAGGCCACACCTATCATGCTATGTTGGGGAGGTGACGAGATAATTCTAGTGTGGGGGCTGGCCAGTCCAGAAAGTCCCATCATGTGATAGCTTATGATCACCTCATGATATCGACCATGGAGAGGGACTGAAGTTTGCAGTAACAGCTCTGGACAGGGCGGTTCCATGGGCTTCCTTGCTAGTGAAAGGCATCTATGCACATGGGAGGCTACTGTGTCCCTTGGCCTCAGCCTATGTGTCTCTTTGTTTATTCCTTTTTTGCTATAATAAATCTGTAACAGAAAGTATAGCAATTTTCATGAGTTCTATGAGTCTTTCCAGCAAATTATCAAACCCAAAGGAGTAGTGGCAGCTAGCAGGTCAGAAGTGAGGGGAGCTGGAAGTCCTCAAACTTGCAGCTGGCATCCTTAACGGGTAGAGGAAAACTTGAATTTGTAGCTAGTAGCTCTGAAGTGAGGGTGTTGTTGTGTGGACTTCCAAACTTTCAAATTGGCATCTGCCTATTTGGCAATATAAAAGATGACGTCTTTTTAACTTGTGAGATCTGACCTAGCTCCAAGTGTCTAGGGTCAGAGAAAAAAGTGCTGTGTGGGCAGCTGGTGTCAGAAGGGAACAGAAAACTGGAAAAGTGGGGATTTGATTATGTTTATTATCTTTGCAGGTGCATTGGCTATAATCAAATCCAGGTCTCCAACATGGAAGATGAGAATTCTATCACTGAAGCACCAAGGCCCACTGAGTGTGGATAGACTATCGTAAAATGAAGAGAATAGCTTAATATTTTTTCCTAGAAATGTGTTAGATAAATTACCAAGCTAATGTAAGAGGTTATTGGAATTTAGCATCATGCAATGTTTCACCAAATTTGACATCAAGAATCGTATCTTTATGGTCATATAGCTTTAATGTATTTTAAACATTCACTTAAGTGATTGTGATGGTTAAGATTGTGTATCAGCTTGGCTGGGCCATGATTCTCAGTGTTTTGGCAGTCGTATAATGTTGTGATCACTTCCATGTTGAGGTTTGATGTGTGATTACCCCCATGATGGGATCTGCTGTGAGTAGCCAATCAGTTGAAAGGGAGTTTCCTTGGGCATGTGGCCTGCATCCAAATATAAGCGGACATTCTGGCAAGGCTTGAGGGCTTTTGCTAGTTATGGATCCTGCAGCTGGCTCCTGTTCGTCTGACCTCCAGTTCTTGGGACTTGAGCTAGCAGCTTACCTGCAGTCTTGCCTGCCAGTCTTGGGATTTGTCAATCATTGCAGAGCCTGCTGTCTGACCTGC
>NW_004444086.1:3745669-3751251 GCF_000243295.1 Trichechus manatus latirostris
CCATCTGTATTTCTTCTCTGATGAAATGTCTATTCAAATCCTTTGCCCAATTTTTGACTGGATTGTTTGTCTTTTTGTTGTAAGTTGTAGGAGTTCTTCATATACTCTGGATATTAAACACTTATCTAATACGTGGTTTCCAAAATTTTTCTTTAAGTCTATAAGTTGTCTGTCTCTTCACTGTGTTGTTAATGTGTTTTGATGAACAAAAGTTCTTTTTTTAAATTTTGATGAAGTCCGATTTATCTATTTTGGCTTTTGTTGCTAGTGCTTTTGGTGTTGTATCTAAGAATCCATTGTTAAAAACTGGTGCTAAAGCAATACCTCTATGTTTTCCTCTAGGATTTTTATGGTCTTAGTTCTTACATGTAGATCCTTCATCCATTTTGAGTTAATTTTTGTGTATGGTGTGAGGTATGAGCCCAGCTTCATTCTTTTGCTTGTGGATATCCAGTTGTCCCAGCACCATTTATTAAAGAGGCTATTCCTTCCCCATTGCATGCATTTGAGCACTCTTGTGAAAAATCAATTGACTGGAGATGTATGGGCTTATTTCTGGATTCTAATTTTATTCCATTGATCTATGTGTCTATTATCATACTGGTACCAGACTGTTTTGATTACTGTAGCTTTATAGTATGCTTTGAAATCAAGAGTGTGAATCCTCCTGCTTTGTTCTTCTTCAAGATTGCTTTGGCTATTCAGGGCCACTTGCCATTCTATGTAAATTTAATTACTGGCTTTTCCATTTCTTCAAAGAAATTGTTGGAATTTTGATCGGCATTAAGTTAAATCTGTAGATCGCTTTGGATAATATTAACATCTTAATCATGTTTAATCTTCCAATAAATGAATATGGAATGCCTTTCTATTTATTTAGATCTTCTTTAATTTCTTTCAGCAGTGTTTTATAATTTTCATAGTATAAGTCTTTCACTTCCCTGGTTAAATTTATTCCTAGGTATTTTATTCTTTTAGATGCTGTTGTAAATTAAATCATTTTCTTAATTTCCTTTTCATATTTCTGACTGCTCGTGTGTAGAAAACCAACTGACTTTTGTGTGTTGACTTTGTACCCAAGAAACCCAGGTCTTCTGACAGCAAGCCTTGTGCCCCTATTGTGCACAGTGCTGCTTTCTCAACCCTTACATTTGGGCGTGGATGTGAAACCAGGGAAGAACATAGTCAAGTGTATTTTCATAAGATTTACTTGTTTAATTCATTACAGCCAAAGAGTTCATTTGTATGGCAATTGAATAGTCAGCTCACTAGGAAGAGACACACACAGATTATCTACAGCGATGGACACTCGATGTCAGCTTGCTAGAGAGACTCCCACCTGCCCACCCTCCAGGTAACAGGAACTCTCACCTTCTTCTTGATCCCTCAAAGTCCCCTGCTCTCTAGTATGTTATTGTAACTTGAGGGGAGAGTTTTCTTCTTTTTTCTCTTAGATGCTCTGGAGTCAGTTAGGATGCAATGTGTACCTCCAACTGTCTTCTGGATTGTGAGGTTCCAAATTTGGATCTCCTGTCTTTTCTCAGAGCTCCTTCTCTATTGGCTATTATTCACCTTTTGTAGTAGTTTTTTTTTTTCTTTTTAATAATTGTTGCAAAAATCTATATAACCCAACATTTTGCCAATTAAAATTTTTATATGTACAATTCCGTGACATTGATTACATTAACCATAATGTGCAACCATCGCCCCTATCCGTTGCCACCTTTTATAGTCGTGAGATCAGTTGTTACTATCATGCTGTTCTGGGGGTTAGCTGGCCCCTGCAAGGGAAAGAATTCTGTGTTCTCCATTACCATATCAGTCTAAACATGGGCACAAACTTGTCCTTTCAATTCACTGGAGCAGAGCTGAGATTACCAAAACTTATACAAGGGCTCTACATATGACCACTATAAAATGGAGATAATGAGATAATACTAAAATTTTCCTTACGGGTTTGTTGTGAGGATAAGCGATCACCAAGTTTTTAGTATACTACAATTCCTATAATGCACTATACATACAATACTATAATTTTTCTGTGGCACAAGCAGTTAAGCACTTGACTACTAACGAAGGTTGGAGATTTGAGTCCACTCAGAGGTGCCTCAGAAGAAAGTCCTGGCCATCTATTTCTGAAAGATCACCGCCATTCAAAACCCTATGAAGCACAGTTCTACATGGGGTTGCCATGAGACGGAATCAACTTGAATGGCAACTGGTTTGTTTTTTGTGTTTTCTTTTTTATAATTATGCTATAATACTGTAAATATGAATGTTAGCTGAAGTAGATGTTCATGAACAAGTTATTCTTTCCTTTGTAGCTATAGGCCTGACAGCTTGTGAAAAGGCTAGCTTTTTCAAAATTCCACCTTTTAGACATGTCCTCAGACACACTCCACTCCACAGCTTGAAGTCAGGCTCTAAGAAAGTATGGCCAAGATACAGAAAGGAGTTCTCCAACTCTCGCCTTATCTGACCTGTGATCTGCCTCTTTCCAGAATGATTGAAAGTGAGAATATCCACTGACGTAAGGGGAAACTTCACCCCCTACCAAGTAGGAGTGTTTTGTCCTGGGAACCCAATTAGAATTATCGCGTAACACCATAATTCGGTACTTGTATGGTTCCTAAAGTCTTATTTATTCAGTCTTAGATAATACCATTGGAAAAACCTATACTCCAGTCCAGGCTTAATTTAGTCCATCACGGCCTAGTCCTTTTGTACACATTTACCTCCATTATGAAGTGAAAGTTTCAGTGCAATAAGCCTAGTTTCAGCTCTTTATTTTTCAACAATGGTTTGAAGAAGAGCACGTTTCCACAAGAAGAAGTAACACTTTACAGGCATAGCACAGCCTAAATTCATACTTATAAAATAAATATTTCTCCAAAAAAGTCCAAGAGAAGCACTCTGCCTACAATACAACAATGTTTTACATTATCATAGAGAATGGTTTAGTTCCTTAAAATCACTGCTTCTCAACTGCTTTATTTCCCATGATAGTCTTTTATTTTACAGTTGCATAACTAAATAGCTAAATGGACCATTTAAGTGATTTTCCAAGAACAAAGGCACACAAAGTTGTGCTTAAAGATAAAAGAGAAGGTATAAAAGGAAATTACTTAACTCATGGCTCAATCACCACTGCACCATTTCTTCTAACTTTCGGGTGTGTGATGGGCTTTATTACATAGATGATAGATAGATAGAGAGAAAGGTAGGTAGGTAGATAGAGAGATAGATAGGCAGACAGACAGATGCCGTTGAGTCGACTCTGACTCATGGAGAACTTACGTACAACAGAAAGAAATCGTTCCCAGTCTGAGTCACCCTCAAGGCATGTTTGAGTCCATTGTTGTGGCTATTTTTCTAATCCACCTCACTGACAGTCTCTGTCACTCTCATTGGCCCTCTACTTCAACAAACATGATGTCCTTCTTGTTATGGATTGAATTGTGTCTCCTACAATTGATGACAAGGAGATTGATGACAAGGACCTTCCCCAAGAGCTAACAGAGAAAGCAAGCTTTCCCCTGGAGCTGGTGTCCTAAATTCAGACTTCTAGCTCCCTAAACTGTGAGAGAATAAATTCTCTTTGTTAAAGCCATCCACTTGTTGTATTTCTGTTATAGCAGCACTAGATAACTAAGACACCCCTCTAGTGATGAATCCTTCCTGATGATGTGTCCAAAGCAAGTGAGTCAGACAATATTCTGTTGTGATCCGTAAGTTTTTCATTGGTTAATTTTCAGAAGTAGATCTGTAGGCCATTCTTCCTAGTCTGCCTTGGTATGGAAGTTCTGCTAAAACCTGTCCACCGTGGATAACCCTTCTGGTGTTTGAAACACCAGTAGCATAGCTTCCAGTGTCATAGCAATACACAAGCCACCACAGTACAACAAACTGATAGATGGATGGTGGCGAGCTTCATTAGTTGATCAGTATCACTGAGTACAACCCAAACTAAATTATTTGCTTCATTCTTTGCTCAGCCAACATTTATATTTCACAAAGAAAAAGAGTAATAGGAACACTTACATGGTTAATATGCAGTACTTCTGCTGAGCGGAGTTTTTTCTAGAATCTCTTTTGCTTGGTCAGAAACTGCACTAGTAATTTGGACAAGGAAAATCTAACATAAGGATTATAGAGGTGTATTAGTTACCTAATGCTGCTGTAACAAAAAAACACCACGAGTAGGTGGCTTTAAAAAACAGAGATTTTCTCATAGTTCTGGATGCTAAAATTTCAAACCATAGTCTTGGCTTTATTGATTCTTTCTATGGGCCACTTTTCTATTTCCTGGTATCCGGCAGCAACCCTTGGCATTCCTTAATGTTCCTGGGTTTGTAGATGCAGCTATCTCTGTGGTCACATGGCATCTGTCTTCATACGGTGTCTTCCCCGTGTCTATTCTGCTCTTTTGAGAACTCAGAAGTGTTTCGGTTTAGGACTCACCCTACTTGGGTATGACTTAACTAACATAACGAAGAAAACCCTATTTCCAAACAGAATCACATCCTACAGGGACCAGGACTTCAATATATATTTTTTGAGGACACAATTCAATCCATAACAGTAGATATGTGGTGGTTAACTGTTAAAAGGGAACTCTAAAGTCTAATATGTATCTACTGCAGGAAACACCTTCCCCCAAGGACTGAGGAAAAGTGAACAAGGACTGAATTTAGAAGCTTAGAGGAGGGCCCTGCAATGCAGAGACTCAGACCTCTGAGAAGAGGGTATGGGTACCAAAGAAACATACTACCTGCCACTGTCGTAATGGAGAAGCTTGATGGAAGATACCTGCCTGTGAACCACAAGAGCAGCTCACCTTTTCGGACTAGGGGAATGCTCCCCACTTAACAAGTGGGGCTGTTGCCACTGTGATAAACACTGCCGGGACTCCTTCATGCTAATCTACTCGCCACCTTGTGGAGGACAGAAAAATTTACTCAAGGGGTTAAGTCCCTGCAGACTCGCAATATCCCTACAGCACCCTCTATTGGCAGATCATAGCATAGCATTAGCCAGTAATGGAGAAAGGTAGTCTGAGCTAGCATTAAAAAGCGGGGCAAATTTAAGAGGCAATAAGTTAATAACTGGCACAGGTTTTTACAACCACTTAGGGATAAGAGACAAAGCTTTGGACCCACACAAGAGGAGGAGTTGAGATTGAGAACCTGCATAAAGCCAGAACACTTGCAGGATTTAACTCAGCCTTATGGAAATGGTTAACTAGAAAGAATCCCAAGTGCCCTGGGAAATAAAAGGAAGTTTGTTAATATTGATGTGATCCGGGTTTAAACACATTTTTCCTGAGAATTCTTTAAAAAAAAAAGAAGTCCCGTTTTCTTCTGATTAAGGAGTTGGAATTTACATCAGCCTTATAGACTTGGAACTCAAAGCGAAGAAATCAACATGAAAAAGACACTATCAAATAAGAGTGAAGCCAGTACAACTTGACCAAGGTAAATGATGGCACTAAGACATACAAAAGAATAATAATTTTTTAAAAAGTGGTTTTTGGACAGTGAAACCCTTGAAGTTTCTGGCAAAGCAAAAACAAATTCATTCTT
>NW_004444086.1:3752038-3756153 GCF_000243295.1 Trichechus manatus latirostris
ACCTGACTTTGGAACCCTCAACTGCAATGTAAGGAGTTGAAGGCTGGCATGGTGTGAGGAGGGATCACATGGAAGTGTTCTGGCTTATGCTTAGTTGAGGTCCCAGCCAACAGCTGGCATCAACCAGCAGATATATTATCAGAGACACTTCCATATGATCCCTGCCCCGTGCCATTGGGTCACCTCCAGCCTGATTCACATAATCCTTGAGCATAATAAAATGTTTAGTTTAAAGTGCTAAATTTGGCATAATGAGTTATGGAGCAATAGATAACCAGAATAAGCCCCAGGTCAGAGCATAAATTGTTCGGCTTGACAGTTCTCCCATCTCCACGCACCATTCACACCCAAATATTGCAAAGAAAAAAGAGAAAACACATATCCTTATGAATTCTTACAGTATTTGAATTCTAGGTTTTGCCAGAGTCGAATCTAAAGATAAGTAAAAAAATACATGAACCATCAACCCAACCTCGTCACAGCTCAAGTACTAATAAAAGAAGACACAGAGTTAATGTGTTGGAAATTAGGCTAATTGCAAGTGAATTCAAGCTAAATAAAGTGCAGCTTGACTCTGTGTGGAGCCCTGGTGGTGCAGTGGCTAAGTGACATGACTGCCAACCGAAAAAGGTCAGCAGTTCAAATCCACCAGCTGCTCCTTGGGAACCCTATGGGGTAGTTCTACCCTGTCCTCTAGGGTCTCTAGGGTCACTATGGGATGGAATAGACTTGATGGCAATGGGTTTTGGGTGACTCTGTTCAAATGACTCTAGGTAGAATCTGATTAATCACTCCTCACCCTAACTGAGGAGTTCCTGGGTGGTGCAAATGGTTAATGTGCTCAGCTGCTAATTGCAAGGCTGGAGGTTCAAATCCACCCAGAGGCACCTCAAAAGAAAGGCCTGGTGGTCGACTTCTAAAAAATCAGCCACTGAAAACCTTATAGAACACAGTTCTACTCTGACACGCATGGGACTGCTGTGAGTTGGAGATGACTTAACAGGAATGGGGAAACAAACAAGCAAACCAAAAACCCTACTGGAAGAACGGGCATGTGCTCTCTGGAAATAATCAGAATAAAACAAAACAAAAATCACATTTTAGTCTCCGGTGTTCCTTTATGTATAATGTCTGTAAATTATTTTTTTAAATAGACATGAAAATAAGAGGAAAATGCAACCCATAATTAAGAGAAAGGCAATCAATAAAAGTAGACCTAGAGATAACCTAGTTATTATAATTTGTAGGCAGGAACTTTAACTATTATTAAAATGTAAGAGCTTATACAAGAAAACATGGATATAATATATGAACATATGGCATATTTTGAGAGAGAAGTGGAAATATCAAAAAGAAATAAATAGAAACTCTAAAACTGAAAATTGCATTTAAAAATATAACATTAGAAATAAAAAATCGCCAGACAGGTTTAAGAGCAGATTGGATAATGCAGAAGGAATGGTTAGTGAACTTGAAAAGAGTTCAGTAGAAATTAGTGTACAGAAAGAAAAAAGATTGGGGAAAAAAATTAGAGTATCAGCAACCTATGAGATAGTATTATGTGGTCTTTGAGTTCCAAAAGGGAAGGAAAGAGAGAATGGGGTAGAAAAAAGACATCTGAAGAAGAAATAATGGCAAAAAATGATTTATATTTGATGAAAAATATCAAACCACAGATCCAAAAACTCAACAAACCTTTATCTGGATAAACACAAAGAATCCACATCTTGGCATAACATAGTAAAATTGATGAAAACCAAAGATAAAGAGAAAATCTTAAAAGCAGAAGAGAAATACAGACCCAGTACAGGCGAGCAATAGTAAGAAAATTCTCTTATTGAATTCTCTCAAGAGAATAAGAAATTCTCTTCAGAAAGAATGTAAGCTGAAAAAAAAACCTTAACCAAGAATTTTATATTTAGGGAACATATCTGTCACAAATGAAGGCAAAATAAGAACTTTTTCAGTAAGCACAAGTTGAGAGAATTCAATGTAACAAACTCTTACTACAAAAAATGCTAAAGGAAGCTCATCAGGCTGAAAATAAATGATACCAGATGGACATTTAACTTTATTGGAAAAAATGAAAATCACTAGAAACGTAGATAAATAGAAAACACTATTTTCTTTATTTTTTTAAAAGGACAACTGACCTTATAAAGTAAAAATTATACTATTGTATTGTGGGAATTGTAGCATGTAGAAATAAAATATGTGATAACAATAGCACAAATGAAGGGAGAGGTTAAATGGAAATACACAGTTGTAAGATTATTCCATTAGTAAGGAAGTGGTTTAATATGCTTTCAAGATAGCATATGGGTAAGCTAAATGTGAACGTAGTAATCCCTAGAGAAAGTTCCTTAATCTCAGCATTATTGACATTTTGGGCTGCACAATTATTTCTTGTTGTTGGGGGGTGTTCTGTGCATTGTAGTATGTTTAATAACATCTCTGGCCTCTACTCATTAGATGTCAATAGGTTCCCCTTCCCCAGTGTGACAACCAAAATTTTCTCCAGACATTGCCAAACGTCCCTGGAAAGCAATATTATCTCCTATTGGGAACTACTACTCTAGAGCAATCTAGGGCACACAATAAAGGAAATACGCGCTAACATACGCACACACAAACTCACACACACACACACACACACACACACACACTTCCCAAAGAGTTACATCCATAAAGGCCATAGAAGACAAAAAAATGGAACATTAGAAGTAAACAAACAAAAAACCCCTCAATAAAAATAGGGCAGTAAGAAAAGGGGGGAAAAGAAGAAAGAACTGATAGGACAAATAGAACAGTAACAAGATGGTAGACCTAAACCCAATCATATCAATCATTACATTAAATGTAAATAAACTAAGCACATGAATTTAAAAGATAGGAATTTTTTCCAGACTGGATTTAAAAAAAAGACTCAATTATATGTTATTCACTAGAGTTGTGTTTTTAATATGAAGACATAGATAGGTTAAAAGTAAAAAGATGAAAAAGACACAAACATTAATCATACTAGAGCTTATGTGATTATATTATTATCAGACAAATTATTTATTAAGACAAAGAGTGTTACCAGCGATAAAAAAGGATGTTTCATAATGATAAAAAAGCCAATTAATCAAGAAGACGTAACAATCCTAAATGTGTATGCTCCTGATGATTGACTATGAGAATCCAGCTTCCACGCTGAAGAGACCAAGTGGAGGAGTACTGAAGGGTCCTGACAGATCAGCTGAGCTCCCAGCTGGCAGCCAGGACAAACTGCCAGTCATTTAACTGAGGACATTTGGGACCTTCCAGTTGTCCAGCATCTTAGCTGACACAATCTGAAGCAGAAAAACGACTTTGTCACCTCACAGAATTATGAGAAATAACAAACTGTTGTTTTTAGCCACCAAGTTTTCTGATGCCTTGTTAGATAGTAATAGATAATAGAAATAATATCTAAATTTGAAAAATAAAAAACTAGCAATATAAGCATGGTCTTTAGTGATGCAAACGTAATAATTAAATGAATTAGTAAGAAGAATTAAAGTGGTTGCCTTTTTGACACTTTAAACAATTTACCTTAATAAAATAAAAATTTAAAAAGTTAGGAAGAACTTACTCAGGATTATTTAATAAAGATGAAAATATGAAAGAGATGTTGATAGACTGGAGAACAGTAATAATGCAGGTATAACAGGAGTTCCAGAAGGAAAAAGAAGACACGGGGTTTGGAATACCAATTGAGATTTTTCAACGAATGGATACAATGCCAAGAAATTTTGACAACAGCTACTTGGCCAACCTACTGAAAGAAATCCGTATATGTGGCCAATTACAAAAAAAGGTGATCCAATGGAATGTGAAAATTATTAAACAATATCATTACTATCACATGCAAGCAAAATATTGCTGAAGATAATTAAAAGATGATCGCAGCAGCTGTCTACCCCATGGAGATCCTTCAAAACTCTATGGGGCAGATAGGCAGGGAACTGCCAGAAATTCAAGCTGGATTCAGAAGAGGATGCGGAACAAAGGATATCATTGCTGATGTCCGATGAATCTTGGCTGAAAGCAGAGAATACCAAAGAGATGTTTACCTTTGTTTTATTGACTAT
>NW_004444086.1:3757195-3773074 GCF_000243295.1 Trichechus manatus latirostris
TTAGTCAGAACTGACTTGATGGCACCCAACAACAACAACTAACAACTGCGTATCAGCTGTAAAATATTTTGAATGACACCTTGGACGTTCTTGAGGAAAAATACCCAAAAAACTAAAAAACCACCAATACCAGGGTCCACGTTCAGAGATTTGATTTAACTGATCTAGTCTCAGTACCTAGCATGGTTATTTTTGAAAAGCTTCCCAGGTATACTAATGTGCTGTCAGTGTTGAGAACAACTGCTGTGCAGCAGATGTTGGCAGACTACAACCTGCAGAGCTTATGTTTGTAAAGTTTTACTGGGACATAGCCACCCACATTTGTTTAGGAATTATCTATGTCTGCTTTTGTGCTACAACAGCAGAGTAATTGCTAGAGACACCTTATGATCTGCAAGGCCTAAGATATTTTCTATCTGGCCTTCTATAGAAAAAGTTTGCCATCTCTTTTTGTACAGCACTGAAAATGAATGAACTAGCACTATAATAACATAAAACAAAACAAAACAAAAAAAAATCCAACCCTGTTGCCATTGAGTTGATTCCAACTCATAGCGACCCTACAGGATAGAGTGGAACTGCCCATAGGGTTTCCAAAGAGTGACCGGTGGGTTTGAACTGTCATCCTTTTTGTTAGCAGCCCAACTCTTAACCACTATGCCACCAACGCTCCATAATAGCATAAAACATCTATAAAAATATTAATGAGAAAACAAGCTGCAGAACATGTATAGTGTAATACAATTCATAGAAGTCCCAGAGTACAGCAAATGGTTAAGTGGTTGACTACTAGCTGAAAGAATGGTAGTATGAACCCACCCAGAGATGCCTAGGAAGACAGGACCAGCAATCTGTTTCCAAAAGGTCACAGCCTTGAAAATCCTATGGAGCAGTACTACACTGCACACATGGGGTCGCCATGAGTCAGAATCCACTTGATGGCAACTAACCACCACAACAATACAATTTATATAAATTTCTAAAATATGCAATGTGGAGTCTCTGGGTGGTGCAAACAATTAATGTGCTCAGTTGCTAACCAACAGGTTGGAGGTTCAAGTCTACCCAGAGGCATCTCAGAAGAAAGGCCTGGTGATCTACTTCTGAAAATCAGTCTTTGAAAACCCTGTGGAACACAGTTCTACTCCGACACACATAGGATCACCATGGGTCGGAATCAACTCAATGGCAACTGGTGGTGTTGGTGACCATACAGGTACTAAAAAAAAAGAGGCAAAATGGTGACAAATAATAGAGCTGGAGGGTATGTACAGCTAGGTTTGTTGTGTTATCCTCTATGCTTTACTAAATGCTTCAAAAATCGAATCATTAAAGAATGGGGAGAACTGAGGCTTTTTGGATCCTATCTTTAGTCCATTACAAACAAATAACTTCAAATATATTAACTTGTTTGATTTCCACAATAATCCAGTGAAATAGGTTTTAGTGTCAACTTCACATGAGTAGGAACTGTATCCGTATTTGCTCACTACTGTATCCCTGGCAACTAATGCAGTGCCTGGCACTTAGTATATGATTAAGACATGTTTGTTGAATAAACAATAAATACTGAATGCATGTGTAACTGCAGAAGCCCAGCCAGGCAAAGTGGCTTATTCCAAGTGTTATGGGTTGAGTTATGTGCCCCCAAAACATATGTTGTAAATCCTAACCTGTACACCTGTGGTTATAATTCCATTTGGTAGTGGGTTGTCTTTGTTATGTTAATAAGGCAGGATTTGTGTAGGGTGTATCTTGAGTCAATCTCTTCTGAGATATAAAAGAGATTAAGCAAGCAAGCAGATGAGAGATGGGTTAAGACAGATGCTAAGAGACATGGAGATCTCCAAGGAACCGCGAAGCAGAAGCTGAAGCGACAAGGACCTTCCTCCAGAGCTGACAGAGACAGAAAGACTTCCCCTAAAGACTGCACTCTGAATTTGGACTTCTAGCCTCCTAAACTGTGAGAAAATAAATTTCTGTTTGTTAAAGCCACCCACTTGTAGTATTTCTGTTACAGCAACACTAGATAACTAAGACAGAATTTGGTACTGAGAAGTGGGAGTGTTGCTCTAACAGATACCTAAAAGTGTGGAAATGATTTTGGAATTGGGTAATGAGTAGAGGATGATTTTGGAATTGGGTAACGAATAGAGGCTGAAAAAGTTTTAAGGTGCCTGATAGTAAAAGCTTAGATTGCCTTGAAGACACGTTGATAGAATTATGGATGTCAAAGGCAATTCTGCTGAGTGCTCAGAAGGAAGTGAGGAGAGCTATACAGAAAGTCTCTATCGCTTAGAGAATACCTATGGCACCAGCAACAGAATGTTGCTAAAAATGTAGACATTAAATGTACTTCTGGTGAGGTTTTAAAAGAAAATGATGAACATGTGTTATGGATTGAATTGTATCCCCCGAAAATGTGTATCAGCTTGTCTAGGCCATGATTCCCAGTATTTTGTCATCTGATGTGATTTTTCTATATGTTGTAAATCCTACTTCTATGATGTTAATGAGGCAGGATTAGAGACAGTTATGTTAATAAGGTAGGACTCAATCTACAAGATTAGGTTGTATTTTGAGTCAATCTCTTTTGAGCTATATAAGAGAGAAGTGAACAAAGAGACAGGGGGGCTTCATACCACCAAGAAAGCAATGCCAGGAGCAGAGCGCGTCCTTTGGACCTGAGGTTCCTGTGCTGAGAAGCTCCTAGACCAGGGGAAGATTGATGACAAGGACTTCCCCTAAAACTGACAGAGAGAGAAAGCCTTCCCCTGGAGATGGCACCCTGAATTCAGACTTCTTGCCTACTAGGCTGTGAGAGAATAAACTTCTGTTTGTTAAAGCCATCCATTTGTGGTATTTCTGTTATAGCAGCACTAGATAACTAACACAACATGTGATTAAACAATGGAGGAAGGATGATGCTTTTTATGCAGTGGCAAAGAACTTGTCAGAATTATGTTCGAATGTTCGGTGGAAGGTAGAATTTGTAAGTGATGAACTTGGATATCTGGCTGGTGAGATTTCTAAGCAAGATCTTAAAGGGGCCGAGTGGTTTCTCCTTGCTGGTTATAGTAAAGTGAGAGATGAAAGAGATGGACCTAGAAATGAACTGAACAAAATGAAAACAGAACTTAAAAATTTGGAAAATTCTGTTGTACAAACTAAGGAAATGTGCCCTCTACTGTTCACCAAGGACATAGCTACACAATCTTTTGTTAAAGAGATTATTCCAGTTACTGATGGATCTAACCAACTACCACAGCAGAAAACCCACCCGCTTAGATTGAAGGGGACAGAGAAAGGACAAAAGGCTGTCAGCCTCTTGGAATTCTACAGGCAGGAAACAGGCCAAAGCAGCTACATCTGTTGTCCTCCAAGAAAAGAAAAGGACCATCAATGGAGCAGCTCAAAGATCAGCAGAAGTGTTGGAAGGAGCACAGGAAGCAGGGCCTTCTTAGTTTCAAAGGGTAGGATCACAGCCTGCTGAATCTCAAAAGGTGGGGCCGCAGCCTCCTAGGTTTCAAAGAGTCAAATCTTGCTCAACTCAGTTCCGGAGTGTGGGGCTGCTGTTAAGGTGTGCCAGGTGGTGGGACTGCCACTCAAAGCTGAGGGTGTGGGTCTGCCACTCCCAAGGTACAGAATGGGGCCTACCAGGGCCAAGGAGGTGGGTTGCACTCACATGGACTAGGAGAATGGGGCTGTCTAAAGCTGAAGGAGCAGATTTGCCATCCCAGAGGGCCTGGAAGGCGGAGCTGGAGCCTTGGGCCAAGGGGCCTCTACCCAGAATCCAGAGGGCATGGCCAGCACCCAGTTTCTGTGGTGTAGGGCCATTGCCCAGATTGACTCAGAGAGGAGAGGGTTATTTTCAAGTCTTAAGAGCTATTGTAAATTGTTCTGCTGGGTTTTGGACTTACTAGGTGACTGTGATCCTTTCTTTCCCTCCAATTTCTCCCGTTTGTAATGGAAATGTCTACCTTCTGCCTGTTCCACCATTGTAGTTTGGAAACAGATAACTTGTATTCTAGATTTCACAGGTTCACAGCTGAGGAAAAATTTTGCCCCAGGATGGAATACACCTAAAGTCTCACCCATATGTGATTTAAATGATTCAGAAGATGAACTTTTGGACTTGGAGTTGACTTTTGCGATATGTGACGGGGTGAATGTGTTTTGCATGTGGGAAGGACATGAATTTTGGGGAGCCAAAGGGTAGAATATAATGGATTGAATTATGTCCCCAAAAAACATATGTTGTAAATCCTAACCTGTATGCCTATGGTTATAATCCCGTTTGGTAATGGGTTGTCTTTGCTATGTTAATGAGGCAGGATTTGTGTAGGGTGTATCTTGAGTCAATCTCTTTTGAGATATAAAAGAGGTTAAACAAGCAAACAGAGGAGAGATGGGGTAAGACAGATGCCAAGAGACATGGAGATCTCCAAGGAACCAGGAAGCAGAAGCTGAAGCGACAAGGACCTTCCTCCAGAGCTGACAGAGAGAGAAAGTCTTCCCCTAGAGACTGCACTCTGACTTTGGACTTCTAGCCTCCTAAACTGTGAGAAAATAAATTTCTGTTTGTTAAAGCCACCCACTAGTGTTATTTCTGTTACAGCAACACTAGATAACTAAGACACCAAGTAAAACTGTTAAGTCATGGAAGAATTAATTAATTAATTAATTAATTCAAGTTGTTGACAGCTAGCCTAGTGTTAGTTATAGTATTCCAAACTAGTCTCTTCTCTCCTCTTTCTCTATAATCTGTTATGCCTTTGAACCAATGGCCTTGACAAGAGTCATTAACAAGAAGAGAAGAGATGAACTTATACCTAGCATTTTCCTGCAATTATCAGAAACACAACCTTGAGAACATCAAGTTAATGATTTTGTGTTTCTTATTCTTGTTTGGTACATATAAGAATGGGCATATATCTTGTTTAATTGTCACTTATGGGATTGATATGTTTTATGAATTACAAATCTGGGAAGAAGGGCTAGGTTCATCAGTTAAATAGGATGGCTGCCTAGAAGGTGGATTGATTTAGTGTACAAGTCAAATATTTATCATATTTCATTTATTAAATAGGAAGAAAGCATGTCCCACCAGCCTTCTCACTCATGTCTTTGTTATAGCACTTTCTCTTCTAGTATCTTGACACTAATGGATAAGGTGGTAATACTGTCATCTCCACTGCCAACACGAATCCAGACTCTTAACAAAAACAAAATTGCATATCCCTTTAGAATCCTGAAACAGTTTCACGTTACTTATTTCATTTTTTTTTTCTCAGTGAGTTGTTATATTTACTGATGAGAAAGTTGAAGTTAAAAGAATTAGGGGCCATCCACAAAAACCAACATGTGGCAGAGTTATGATTTGAACCCAAGTCTGATTCTAAAACCATGCTTTTGTTTTTTATGGTTGTAGGGGTTAACATCAAAATGGACTGGGGAAACCAAAGACTAAGTCTGAAATAGTACTTTTCCTTGTCTTGGGAGGTTGTATGGTTTGCTTTGCTTTCAGCTGGCTTTGAAGCTTTGAATTTGTTATTTTTAGGTCAGAGCACCTAGTGAGCTCCAAGTCTGGATTTCCAGACACCAGCACTATGTCTGTTACATAGCCTGCCCTACATACACATGCTGATGAATGCTTGTCTGCTCTACAATGGGCTTCTTTCCAATCCTCAGGCCCAAAGTGGTTTAAATCTATGCAGCTAGTGCTGGCTCCAAACAAAATTGGTTCAGTGACTGCAGGGATCATCTGCCTATGTTTGCCAATTGCACCTGATTTATTTTCCCTAGTCACATGTGTTAGTTTCCTAGGGCTGCCATGACAAATTACCAAAAACCAGGTGGCTTAAAACAACAGAAATTTGCTCTCTTACATTGCTGGAGGCTAGAAGTCCAAAATCAAGGTGTCAGCAGGGCCATGCTCTCTCTGAAAGCTTTAGGGGTGAGTATGTTTCATGCCTTTCTCTTAGTTTCTGGTGTTGCTGGCAATCCTTGGGTTCCTTGGTTTATAGCTGCCTCACTTCAGTCTTTATCTCTGTTGTCACATGGTGTTCTTCCTGTGTGTCTGTGTATTTTTTTCCCTCTTTTTATAAGGACACCAGTCATATTGGATTATGGCCCACCCTACTCCAATATGATCTCATCTGAACTTGATTACATCTGCAAAGACCCTACTTCCAAATAAAGTCACATTCACAGATATTAGGGGTTAGGAAAGGAGCACCTGGATTAAGCACCCGGCTGATAACCAAAAGGTAGGCTGTTCAAACTCACCAGCTACTTCGCGGGAGAAAAACGTGGGCAATCTGCTTTTTTAATAAAGGTTAAACAAACAAACAAACAAACAAAAAAACCCATTGCTGTCGAGTCGATTTTGACTCATAGCGACCCTGTAGGACAGAGTAGAACTGCCCCATAGGGTTTCCAAGGCCTGGTGATGCAGTGGTTAAGAGTTCGCTGCTAACCAAAAGGTGAGCAGTTCGAATCCACCAGCTGCTCTGTCTATAGGGTCACCATGAGTCAGAATCAACTTGATGGCACACAACAACAACAAGAGGTTAGGACTTAAACATATCTTTTTGCGAACACAATTCACCCCACATCGCCATATAAATCCTCACTCTTGTGGGATAGATTGTAACTATGTTCAGCATAGAATATTTTGTTTGCTATTTCCAATTGTGTAATAGACATGAAAGGTACTACTCTAAAATAGGGCATGACATGAATACAGATATTCATAGCCCTACAAAACAATTTTAATAGTCTAATGGGAGTAAGGAGCCCTGGTGGCACAATGGTTAGGAGCTATGGCTACCAACCAAAAGGTCACCAGTTTGAATCCACCAGCTGCTCCTTGAAAACCCTATGGGGCAGTTCTACTATGTCCTATAGAGTTGCTGTGAGTTGTAATCAACTTGACAGCAATGGGTTAATGAGAATAATAGATAAGGAGATATACTGAGTTACTCTTATTTAATTAAGTTATATCTGAAATTTAATATAAAAGATGAAAGTCAGATTCTGTTCAGATTTTTATCAGTAAGGATGAAATATTTTAAACATAGACTTTGAAGTATCACAGACCCTCTATGGGAGGCTGGATCTTTCCGTGCTTTTTATTTCAGAGCATGGGGACCATGTTGAACACCTGGTAGCTATCAGAACAAGAGATTCATCATTTTTTATAAAGTTAAATTGTTTGGTTTATTTCTGTTCTCATTTTTCAGTTCTACTACTTGGTATAGGTGGTATTTCTTGTGAGTGAATTAAAAGATTTTTAGAACTACTTGTACTAGAAGTTACCAATCAATCACCTCATTTCATAGTAAAGAGACTAAGACTCAGAGAAGTTAAGAAGAAAATTAGGACAAAATCCAAAATCAAAATTAACAGTGTTAACCCTGACTACCTATAGTTTAGTCATTAATTCTTAAAAATTCTTTTGAAATGTTAGATTGATCTAGTTCTTTGAAAGTTCACTGCCAATTCCTTCATCCAAGCATTTAAAGGAGCCCTGGTGGCACAGTGGTTAAGCACTTGGCTGCTAACTGAAAGTTTGGCGGTTCAAACCCAGCAGCTGCTCTGTGGGAGAAAGATGTGGCAGTCTGCTTCTGTAAAGATTACAGCCTGAGAAATCCTATGGGGCAGTTCTCCTCTGTCCTACAGGGTCATTATAAGTCGGAATAGACTACACAACAACAGATATGTGTGTGTGTATTGTGGGGGGCGAAGGTGGGGACATAAATTATAATATGTGTTGGTTTTTAATATTATTAGCCGGATATCAGTTCTCAGATTAAAACCAAAAAAACCAAACCCATTGCTGTCACTTCCGACTTATAACGACCCTGTAGGACAGAGGAGAACTGCCCCATTGGGTTTCTAAGGAGTGGCTGGTGGATTCGAACAGCTGACTTTTGGTTAGCAGTTGAGCTCTTAACCACTGTGCCACCAAGACTCCAGTTCTCAGATTAGGCATACTTTTTCTGGAAAGCCTGCCCTAACTTTCCTAAGTCAAATGTCTTCCTTATAAGCTCTTCATATCTTCTTTCATAGCACAGTCACAGTTTTATGTTTATTTATGTGATTGTTTGACTAATGTCTCTTTCTACAATGAGGCAGAGGTCATGTGACTTTTGCTCAGTATTGGACCAGAGTATCTAGCACAGTACTTCGGTACCTAATAGGTGCTCATTAACATTTGTTGCTTGAGAGAATAAAAGAATAGTGAGGCAAGGCTAGAAAGGTATTTGGGATAATGTTTTCGATAGCCTTGACTCCAGTTGAAGAGTTTGTATTTAATTTGTTAAGCAATAGCATTACACAAGGTTTTAAAATAGTGTAGTGGCATAGTTAGAGCAGCCCTTTAGGAAGCTTAGTCTTGCAGCAGTATATTGGATACATTGGAATAGGGGACACCAAAGTCATGGAAACCAAGCCAGTGCCATAGCAACAGGGTAGGCTAGATAATGAGGGCCCAAACTCAGATGCTGGATTTGGGAATTGGAAAGTAAAGACATATTTGAGATGGGACAGGGCTTGATAAGGACACTGAATCAGTCTAAGATAATTTCTAAATTTCAGGTCTGGATGATGGGAGATGGTGTGACATGAGCAGAAACAGGGGACTTCAGACAAGCAAGTTGTTGGGATGAAGCATATGTTCTGAGTTAGGTTTTAAATGGCTTTGGTTTGAGATGGGACGTTCAGACCAAGATGAATAACAGGAAAAAGCTGAAAATATGGCTGTGGAGCTCAGGACATAGGTCAAAACAAGAGATATGGTCATAAAATTGTTTGGGCCAATTATGACTTGTGGGCAAAATATGGGCTGCTGCCCACTTTTGTATGGGCCACAAGCTAAGAATGATGTTCACATTTTTAAATGCTGAAAAATAAACAAAAGAAGAATAATGTTTTGTGGCACCTGAAAATCATGTGAAATTCAAGATTTCGTGCCCATAAATAGTTTTATTGGAACACAGCCACTCATTCACTTCCATATGGTCTACGGCTGCTTTTGAGCTACAACAGCAGAGTTGAGTAGTTGCAACAGAGGCCGTATGACCTGTAAAGCCTAAAATATTTACCATCTGGCCCTTTACAGAAAGAGTTTCATGACTCCTGATCGTCAATATGATCAACATAAAAGTTATTGTGGAAGCTGCAGACGTGTACAAGTAAGATTGCCGAGAGAAAGAGAACGTTGAGGAAAAAAGAGAACAGTGCAGGTGACAAAATTTTGAAGAACACCAACATACAGGGAGCAGGAGAAAAAGGAAAGAAGTAAAGAAGTGGTCAGGAATGTAGGAGAACCAGGTTCTTACTCTCAGAAATCAAGTAACAGAGTTTGGAGGAGGAGAAGATAGAGTACAACCTTTTGAAATGTTGCAGAGTTTGAAGGGACTGAAAAAAATACTGTTGAATTTTATGCTCAGAGGTCTTCAGTGGCATTTGAGAAAACAATTTCAGAAGAGTGTGAGTAGAAACCGTAAATCAAACCATTAAAATGTGAAAGAATAGAGGTTATTAGGCATAGGCAGTGGCTTTATATTAGAGCCACCTGAGCAGTTTTGTAAACAATTACTGATTCTTGGACCTTACCCCCAGAGAATTGAATCAGCATCTTTGGCGGCCATATGTTGAAAGGTTCATCAGGTAATTCCAGTATACAGTCTAGTTTGAGAATCACTGGTGAAAACTTTTCTTTCATGAAATCTGAATGTAGGAGCTATTGTTATTGGGATTAACCAATATCACAGGTAAGGTTAATATTTTTATAAAGCACACACCAATTGATAAGAAAAACAATAAGATCCCCCGGAATATTAATAGGCAAAGGGAATGAAAAAGTAATTCATAAAAAATGCAATCCAACTTATGAGAGAGACACATTAAAAATGTTGACTTTAGTACTAATCAGATTAATAAAAAAATGATATAGTACCTCTTAGAATCTATTCAATAATTTAAAATTTAAGTGGTTACCAGAATTGGTGACTTCTTTGTGGTGACACTGTATACACACGTTGCTGAGCTGTAAACTGTTATAACTCCTCTGTAAGGCAATTTGACATAACCTGTTGCCTTCAAGTCAATTTCAACTCACAGCAACCCTATAGGACAGAGTAGAACTACCCCATAGGGTTTCCAAAGAGCGACTGGTGGATTCGAACTGCCGACCTCTTGGTTGGCAGCCAAGCTGTCAACAACTGTGCCAGGAAGGGAAGACAAAATATTGATAATAAATGTGTTAAAATAGCAACATTATAGATTTTTTTCCTCCTCTTTTGCAAAGTCTTTCAAATATTTTGATAAGACATTTATAATTTTCCTTAAAATGATTTTTGTTAAAAAATCCATTCACTATTTCAGACAAAACCAAATATATTTGCTGTTTGAATGAAGAGTAAAATTCCAGGCCTACAGTAAAAATTAGAAATGCTTTACTAGGTCACAGTAAGCAGAATCTTACACAAATGGGAGATGATTATAAGATGAGATAGGAAAAGTCAGAAATTAGATTCAGTTCCTTCAGCCACAGGGAGGAGCTGTGTCATAAATGGCTTGATTGCCCTTGGTTAAAAGTCCAAATCTTAGCTTTAGAGGCATAGGAATTCAATTTATTAGTTTCCTGGGAGTTGGCTTTTGAATGCATTTCTTTCTAATATGAAAGACCACTTTGTATACCAAAAAGTTACTTGGTATGTATGAAGAGCAAAGTGGTTGGGTGAGCTTATGGGAAGTTGTCATCAAGCTAAGATAGCTTCTTACCATTAGAGCATAGTAAATCTGACCGGAAAGCTTGACTCAGTCATTCATAATATCTTCTGCTATGGGTAAAGTGGGTCAATATTGACAAATTGTTGCTCTTTCATTCTCTTATGTTAGACTCTATATTGATAATTAGTCTTCAGTTATATAACTTGGTACTATTGTAGGCAATAATAAAAAAAAACCAAAAGTTATCTTCATATTTACTCTCTTTGATGAAATTAAGTAGTGATCTTAGTCTTTCTGATGGAATTTGGGGAACACTCTGGTATTATCAGTAATATTTTAAAAGCTACCTGAGATACAAATCAAAACTACAGTAAGATACCACTTCACACCTACTAGGATGGCTATTATAAAAAAAAAAAACAAAAAACAGAAAATAACAGGAGTTGGGCCTCAAGGATGTGGAGAATTTGGAACCCTTGTCCATTGCTGGTGGGAATGGTGCAGCTACTGTGAAAAGCAGTTTAGAGTTCCTCAAAAAATTAAACATGGAATGACCATATGACACAGCAATTCTACTCCTGAATATATACCCAAAAACACTGAAAGCAATGGTTCAAACAGATACTAACAGACCAATGTTTACTGCCTCATTCTGCACAACAGCTAATGGAGAAACAACCCAAATGTCCAACATCAGACGAACGGATAAACAAAATCTGATACACACAACGGAATATTATTCAGCCATAAAGAAAAATGAAGTGCTGATACATGCTACTACATGGATGAACCTTGAAAACATTATGCTGAGAGAAGTAAATCAGACACAAAGGACAAATATTGTATGATTTCACTTTATGAAATATCTAGAATAGTAAATGCATGGAGATAGAAAGCAGATTAGCGGTTACCAGGCATTAGTGGAGGGTAGAATGGGGAGTTATTCCTTAATGGGTACAGAGTTTCTGTATGAGATGATGACAAAGTTTTGGAAATAGTGGTGATTATTGCACAAAATTGTGAATATAGTTAATGTCACTGAATTGTACACTTAAACATGGTTAAAATTGTATATTATATATATTTCACCACAATAAAAAAGTTAAATGACAGAGTGATTTTGTTAATTTCCTCCCCCAAATTCTGGAGAGTTCGTCCTTTTTAAGAATTACATTATCCTATGTTCAAGTTATAGTAGATACTGATTATGTTGAGTGATGATTCTTTAGTTGTTTTGTTCAAAAAGTGATCGTTTCTTTTTTTCTTTAAGCATGGTCAATAACAGGTGAGGAATTAAAAATACAAATTTATAGAGTTTGAAGTTTATAGAAATTTTTTCAGTGTTTAGAGTGACTTGAAATATGCTGTAGTATTTTCTGTGGTAATTATTTCACCACATATTTTCTGGTGTGATAAAAGATGGCAGCTGGAATGGCATAAATAATACATTCTCTATTTCAAATATATCAAATTAGAAGGGCAAGTGAAAAATAATATAAAAAAGTCCAGAAATCTACTAGAAATGTGGAATCAGACTTGTGGATAAAGGCCAGGCCTAGTGACATTAGAATTGGGAGTCAAAGCAGAGCAGCCAACAAGGTCGACAAGATAACCAGTGGAGATGGAAGAGAGTCTGTATAGTGGAGAAAATAATGTATATGAAGTATCTGTGATATGCCTGGCACATGCTATGCAAATTATACATGGTAAAACCCGTTGCCATCAGATTGATTCTGACTCATGGCAACCTGGTGTGTTACAGAGCAGAACTGCTCCTTACAGTTTTCTTGGCTGTAGATCACCAGGCCTTTCTTCTGAGGTACTACTGGGTGGGTGGGTTTGAACCATCAACCTTTAGGTTAGTTGTCAAGCACAAACCATTTGCGCCACCCAGGGACATTTTCATACATGGTAGCTGCTGTTGAAAGTGGACCAGCAATTGAGGAACACTGAGGTTATGCAAAGAAAAAGCCAGTAGAGAGATGTAAGAAGTGGGAGAATCTTTTTATTAAGGGCAAGGGAACATTTCATAAAATCTCTTCATCCCTGGGGTCTTTCCTTCCAGGATTGAAATCTACCTAAGTATCTGCAATAGCTGGTGCTATGGATTGAATTGTGTCCCACAAAAATAATGTCTGTCAACTTGGCCAGTCCATGATTCCAAGTATTGTGTGATTGTCCACCATTTTGTCATCCGATGTAATTTTCTTATGTGTTGTAAATCCTACCTCTATTATGTTAATGAGGTGGGATTAGCAGCAGGTATGATAATGAGGCAGGACTCAATCTATAAGATTAGATTGTGTTTTAAGTCAATCTCTTTTGAGATATAAAAGACAAAAGTGAGCAGAGAGACGTGGGGACCTCATACCACCAAGAAACAAGAGCCAGGAGAATAGTGCATCCTTTAGACCCGGAGTCCCTGCGCTGAGAAGCTCCTCAACCAGGGAAGATTGATGACAAGGACCTTCCCCTAGAGCCAACAGAGAGAGAAAGCCTTCCCCTGGAGCTGGTGCCCTGAATTTGGACTTGTAGCCTCAGATTGTGAGAGAATAAATTTCTCTTTGTTAAAGCCATCCACTTGTGGTATTTCTGTTATAGTAGCACTAGATAACCAAGACAGCTGGTAATAAAAAGACTCAAAGTCCATTTGAGAAGAAAATCAACTTCTACACCCTGAGAGAAGTGGACAACATTGGCAAACAGAAGATTGGTAAATGCAGAGGTCATGGATTAGAAATACAATAATCACAGCTTGTCAGTTAAGTATTAGGGCAAATTCTCCATTGTTTCCAACATTTTCTGCTTTCATAATTAAAATCTCTACTTTATAAAATACAGTTTGCCAAAAGACTATTCTATTTTAGAGTAACTGTTAATTATTAAGTAATTTCTAGAATATGAAGCCTTATCTCTAAGGTATTTCAATCTTCAGGCAATTGTTAAAAAAATTTTATTTTGAAAAATTTCAAACATACATGATTAGAAAGGACAGTATAATGAATTTCCATCTGCCCATTACTCAGATTCAACAATTATTAACATTTTGCTAATTTTGTTTTATCCATCTCCCTTCACACCCCACACCACAAAAGAATGTTGCTCCCATCTTCACAAAGAGAAGAAGCCAAGTAATTTACAAAATCATAATTCTTATTGAGCCCATCAGAGAGCTAAGGTTGTAAGGCAAGCAGATAAATTCAAAAGTGTGACAAGTCCCTCCAAGGAGAAGTGAGACATAAAATTTATTCCACCTTTGGCACAATATAGAAGAGGGTTCTGCCATAAAAACCGTGAAAAGAAAAATTTTAACAAATTCTTAAAGACAGTGTGGGCTAGTGCGACATTTAGGATCCTTGGGAGCTCTAGACCCAAAGGGAGTCCTCACTTGTCAATTCTTTTCCATTTACCTCCACCCAGTGTTCTTAAGAATGAGTGGGTGCAGACCAGGATATCTGAGAGAGCACTCATTGGTGGCACACAGACATGAAAATATGCCCACTTTCTGGACTCTTCTTACATGAAAAGCAAAAGTTGTACTCCTCTGGGGAAGGGGCAGATCACCATCCCACTCCCAGAGCTCCTGGGAAAGATCCACTGCCTCTTTGAGAGGGGCAGAAACAAAAGGCATCTACTGCTGGAGAAGAGGCAGAAACCGTCTTGTTCCCAGTGCTAGGCAATGGTGCAGTGCTACTGAGGGAAGAGTAGAAGCAAAAGCCACCTGCCCCTGAAAGAAGGACAGGATGACCTCCTGTTCCCACCATGAGTTTTGGACTGAGTAATCAGAACAGCAGTATGCTGTTAGAGGAGTCTCAGCGTGGTGCAAATGGCTGCTAATCAAAAGGAGCCCACTCAGAAGAAAGGCCTGGCGATCTACTTCTGAAAAATCAGACATTGATAACCCTATGGAACACAGTACTATTCTGGCCACATGGGGTCACCATGAGTCAGAATTAACTCAATGACAACTTTTTTTTTTTAATGCTGCTAGAAGAGGGGCAGGAAACCATCTTAGTTACCTAGTGTTGCTATAACAGAAATACCACAAGAAGATGGCTTTAACAAACAGAAGTTTATTCTCTTACAGTTTAGGAGGCTAGAAGTCTGAATTCAGAGCTCTGGTTCTAGGGGAAGACCTTCTCTCTCTGTCAGCTCTGGAGGAAGGTCCTTGTCTCTTCTGAGCTTCTGCTCCTGGGTGATCTTCATGTGGCTTGGCATGTGTCTTCTCCTGTCTCTGCTTCTCTGGATTGATTATCTCTTTTATATCTCAAAAGAGACTGATTTAATACACAGCCTATGCTAATCCTGCCTCATTAACATAACAAAGACAACCCAATCCCAACTTCTCTGCCTGTGGGTTACAACAGGCATGGAAGTTAAGATTTACAACACATATTTTTGGGGGGCACAATTTAGTCCATAACACTGTCCTACCCAATTTTGGGCAGAAATCCCACTCAGTCCCAGAATAATGGACTCATACAAGCCAGAGGTCTGCTATTATGAAGGGAAGGGCAGAAAACACTCTCCTGCCCAAGTTTCCTTAGAGTTTGACTCCTGGAGGAGAAGAGGCAGAAACACTGAGAAAGCCCACCTCTCAAGGCCCGGGCACACAGGGCCTGCCCAAGGCTGAGGATGGACAAGGAGAAAAGAGAATTATCTCTGTGCTACCATAAGCTGCCATTAAATAACAAGCAATGACAGTCTACTGCTGGGGAAAAAGAAAACAAATAATAAGGTGATACATTTAAATCAAATCCTATAAATAACTACACTAATTAAAATAAATTACCACTATTTGATGGCACACATTGTGAGACTGGATTACAGAATAACACCCAACTATATGTTGTCTACAAGAAACCCACTTTAAATATGAAGATGCGGATCAGTTAAAAGAGATTGCACAAAGATAAGCCATGCAATATTAATTAAAAATAAGCTCAAGTGGCTAATCAATATATGAGAAAGTAGACTTCAGAACAAGAAATATTACCAGGGATAAAGAGAAACGTTACATAATAATAAACAGGTCAATTCATCAAAAAAGACATAATCGTAAATGTGTAAGCACTTAATGATAGAATTTAAAAATAGTTAAAGTGAAAACCGATGAAACTGAAAGGAGAAATAGACAAA
>NW_004444086.1:3773756-3775661 GCF_000243295.1 Trichechus manatus latirostris
GCATTATACTGGAGCCCTGGTGGTGCAGTGGTTAAGAGCTCGGTTGCTAACCAAAAGGTTGGCAGTTTGAATCCACCAGCTGCTCCCTGGAAACCCTATGAGGCCACTCTGTAGAGTCGCTATGAGTCAGAATCGACTCATTGGCAATGGATTTGGTTTGGGTTTGGCTCATTATACTTAGGACCCTGGGTGGCACAGGCACTTTGTGCTTAACTATTAACCTAAAGGTTGATGGTTCAAACCTACTCAGCTGCACTGCAGAAGAAAGGCCTGGTGATCTGCTTCCATAAAGACTACAGCCAATAAAACGCTATGGAGCAGTTCTACTCTGTAACACATGGGGGCACCATGAGTTGGAATCAACTCGATGAAAATGGGTTAGTTAGTTATCATTATACTTAGTGATGAAAAAGTAAGAATACGTTTCCACTAAATCAAGAACCAGGCAAGGCTGTCTGCTGTTACTTCTATTAAACTGGTCGTCCTAACCAGTGCAATAAGTCAAGAAAAAGAAATAATAGGTATGCAGATTGGCAATAGGCATTCCAACTCTTTATTCAAAGGTGACATGATCATCTATGTATAAAATCCCAATGAATCTACAAAAAAACCCTACTAATGAGTGAATTTAGTGAAATGCAGGATATAAGGTCAATATACAAAAATAAATCATATTTCTATATACACTAGCAAAAAGCAATTGAAAATTGAAATAAAAATATACTATTTACCAAAGGAACAAAAACCATGAAGTATTTAGGGACAGATCTAACAAAATATATGCAAAATATGTACAATGAAATCTATAAAACTGCTGAGAAAAATTTATGAAGTCATAAATATACGGAGAGATATACATTGTTTATGGATTGAAAGACCTAATATTGTTAGGATTGTAATCCTCACCAAATTGATTTATGATTCAACACCATTCCAATCAAATTTGCAGCAGGGTTTTTAACAGAAATGGACAAGCTGATTCTAAAATTTTTATAGAAATGCAAAAGAGCCAGAATAGGCAAAACAATTTTGAAAAAGAATGACGAAGTTGGAGCACTTATGCTAGCTAACGTCAAGACTTAACTGTAAAGTTAAAATAATTAAGGCATGTTAACCGATGTCATAAAACAATATGTGTACTACTGTTTAATGAGAAACTATTTGTTCTGTAAACCTTCACCTGAAGTACAATTAAAAAAAAAAAAGAAAAAAATGAATTAAGGCAGTGTAGTGGTGGCAGAATGATAGACAATGGAACAGAAGAGATACTTCAGAAATAAAAATTGGGCCAATATAACTCAATGCAGAAAGAATCATCTTTTCAACAAATAGTGCTGGGACAAGTATACATCCACATTAAAAAAAAAAAAAACAAAAAAGGAAGAAGAATCTTGCACCATGTACACACATTGGGTCATAGATTTAAATGTATAAATTAAAATTCAAAATCACAAGAGGAAAACATCTTTATGACCTTGAGTTAGGCAAAGATTTCTCAGATAGGATACCAAAATCATGTACCATAAAAGAAAAAAAAATTGATTAATTTGACTTTATCATAAAAGACATCTACCCTTCAAAAGACAATGTTAAGAAAATGAAAAGCTCTCATCCCAACACTACTGGCACCAATTAAAAAAAAAAAAACAGAAAATAACAAATATTGGAGAGGTTGTGGGGAGATTGGAACTCTTACGTACTGCTGGTGGGAATGTAAAATGGTACAACCACTATGGAAAACAATGTGGTGACTCCTTTAAAAGCTAGAAATAGAAATACCATACAATCCAGCAATCCCACTCCTAGGAATATATCCTAGAGAAATAAGAGCTGTCACACAAATAGACATATGAACAGCCATGTTCATTGCAGCATTGTTCACAATAGCAAGAAGATGGAAACAAC
>NW_004444086.1:3791000-3791791 GCF_000243295.1 Trichechus manatus latirostris
GTTGAGAAGGGAGAGTGTTGACATGTCGTGGGGTTGTTAACCAATGTCATAAAACAATATGTGTACTGATTGTTTAATGAGAAACTCTTTGTTCTGTAAACCTTCACCTAAAGTACAATTAAAAAAAAAAAAAGTTTGCAAGCGCCCATTCTAAGTACAATTGGCCTCTATTCACCTGAAGCAACACAGGAAGGAGGAGTCAGGAATAGGAGGAGGAAATGGAATGTGTGGCTAATTACTAACATGAACAGCTTTTGTTGCTAAGAGACCAGAAGAACCGGATGGTGTCAGGGTACCATTACTGAATGTTTTGATCAAAGATTCTATAGAAGCATCCTGATCAAAAGGGGAAAAATGCAGACAGAATTTCAAATTCACATGGAATCCAACATTTCTGGAGCCATTGAGGCTGGATGAACCCTTGAAACTATTGCCTGAGATAATCTTTAAATCTTAAAACATCCCCTGAAGTATTCTTTAAACCAAACAATAGTTTAGCATAACTAATAAAGAATGTCTGCCTTGATCATTATGTTCTTCTTCTGCTTTTTTCCCAAAACAACAGTCTTTTATTTCATTCATAATTCTGTGTGTCAGCAGTCTGGACTGAGTTCAGCTGGGATGTTCTTCTGGCCCAAGCTGGCTTGGCTGATCTCAACAGGTTCATGCATGTGTCTGTGATCAGCTGCTGGTCAGTTGGGGCTGGCTGGGGATGGCTTCACCCAAGTATCTGGTGGTTGACTGGTTGGATGTCTAACCATATGTCTCTTATCAGCCAGCATGCTAGCCTG
>NW_004444086.1:3793863-3795693 GCF_000243295.1 Trichechus manatus latirostris
GTTGTATGGTTATATGGATATATCACATTTTGTTTATTCATTCATCAGCTGATGGACATTTGGGTTGTTTCCACTTTTTGGTTACTATGAATAATTCTGCTGTGAACGTCATATACAAGTTTTTATGTGGAGGTATGTTTACATTTCTTTTGAGTATAATTGTAGAAGTGGAATTGATGGGTCTATGTTTAATTTTTTGTGGAACAGTCAACCTGTTTCCAAAGCAGCTGTGCCATTTTACATTCCCACCAGCAATGTTAAAGTGTTCCAGTTTCTCCACATCCTTGCCAAGGCTTGTCATTGTCCATGTTATTGATTATAACTATCCTACTGTATATGAAGTAGTATCTCATTGTGACTTTAATATTTGTACTTCCCTAGTGACTAATGATGTTGAACATTTTTCTGTGTGCTTATTGGCCATTTGTATATCTTCTTTGGAGAAATGTCATAATGAAAATTCTATAAACTATCTCATGCCATCTATCAATCCAAAACATCATTAGGTATAAAAGTGTTAAAGATATTTTGTGTATGAAATTATCATTTGTGTATTACTCCTGGTGGTGTAGTGGTTGAGAGCTCAGCTGCTAACCAAAAAGTCGGCAGTTCAAATCCACCAGCTGCTCTGTGAAAAACCCTATGGGGCAGTTCTGCTCTGTCCTATAGGGCCGTTATGAGTTGGAACGGACTAGACGGCACCTAACAACAACAACAACAACTAATCTTAGCTGCATTCACTTCTCTAGGGACAGTCTTGAGTATGTAATATCTAGAAATTAGTTATATTAAGCATGTTAGGAGTACTGCTTATCCAATCTTGCACTTCCTAGATGTTCAAGGGTTCCTTACGTTGTGAAATTTTGCAAACAACAAAAGATGGTGGTTGGAAATGTCTGACTACTGCATAATGAAAATTATACTTAGTTTTCTATGTTGTTGACTTAAGTATAATTATATGCAGCAACCAATACTATATAGTGGGAAAACTGAGATCACTTATTTTATTTCATTTGGCTCATTGGTTATTATTGCATTAGTTTCCGAGGGCTGCTGTAACAGAGTATCACACACTGAGTGTCTTAAAACCACAGAGATCTATTATCTCACAGTTACGGAGGCTAAGAGTCTGAAATTAAGGCATGGGCAGGGTTGTTTCCTCTTGGAGGTTCAAAGGGAGAAGCTGTCCCATTTCTCTCTCCGATCTTTTTTCTGGTGGCTGTTGACAATCCTTGGATTGTGGCAGCATAACTCTGATCACTGCCTCTGTCCTCACATGGGCTTCTTTGTGTCTCTGCCGTCTCTGTGTCTGTGCACATCTCCATGTGCTCTCCTCTAAGGACACCAGTCATTAGATTTAGTGCTCATCCAAATTCCTGCACAATTTCATCTTGAGATCCTTCACTAATTACATCTGCAAAGCCTCTATTTCCAAATAAGGTCACGTTCTGAAGTTCTGGGTGGAATTTTGGGGGGACACCACTCAAACAAGTACAGTTATTCATTGTTTTTCTATGTTTTTACAGAAAATTTTAAAATGTATGTTTTTCTGTTTATAAAATTAATAACATTTGTTGTAAGAAAATTGACAACACAAAAATGCAAAAGAGAAAACAAAATCAGCCATTCTCTTACTTTTCAGAAATAACCACTGTCTTAGTTATCTAATGCTGCTGCAACGGAAATACCACAAATGCATGGCTTTTAACAAGGAAAAATTTATTCTCTCACAGTCTAGTAGGCTACAAGTCCAAATTCAGGGTGTCAGCTCCAGGGGAAGGCTTTCTCCCTCTGTCAGCTCTGGTGGAAGGTCCTTGTCATCAATCTTCC
>NW_004444086.1:3796603-3803568 GCF_000243295.1 Trichechus manatus latirostris
AGTTTCACATTTAACAGTTACTACAAATGTAATGGCAACAATCTTAAATCTTGGATGGTTTGAGACAAGGGTTTCTTTTCTCGTCCAGTATGATTTCTTTTTCTTTTTGTGTAGTTCCACTTCTGTTGATCCTATTAGTTGTCTAATATTTTTCAGAGTTATCAGTTTGTTTGCATATGTCCGAAATTCACTTAGGTATTGAGTTTTTATAAATGAGGTTCCTAAGAAAGTTTACTTCTACAATATGCTCTGTAAAACATCCCTAGTTCTTCTACAAAGGAATATCTTAACTTTTGTGACTCCCTTAAGCTTTGTTCTGAGTGCTCTATTTTGGACCTCTGTAGGGACTGGACAAGGTATTTTAAACTCTGTTTCTTTTGGCAGAAAGAGTAATTTCTTCATTGGGCCTTAGCTGAAAATGGATAAACATCATTTTCCTCACTGTGAAATCCTGTTAACGTTTTCTGGGGGGCATAAGTTTTAACTATTTCACTATTTCAATATCATATATCCTACAAATATACCGAAAAAACTGGGAACATTTCTGTCTTTTGTTGAATTAATAATAAATCCGGCTTTCTGGAATATGTTGCTGGTACTTTACTGTGGAAACTTTCTGAAGCAGTGTTTTAGACCCTGAAATAAGTAAGCATTTTCTATTACTTCTCATTCTTTCTTTTAAAAATAATTTACCATTTCATCCTTTCAAAAGAGAAGGGTTTTTACCCACAAAATTGATCTCATTGTGACAGTTTTACTTACCTGTAGTTTAGTTCTGTAATATCTGATTGTCTGGGATGGTGTCAGAGAAAATCAAATTTCTTGAGTAAATTACTGAGTTGTTCACTGTCTTGGTTTTTAAAAAGACTTATTTCATTTAAATACTTATTGCAATTTTTATAATTTTATATTGGTGAACTATTAACAAAATATCCTCTTAATTATTATGCCTAAAGAAATAATATTTAACGTGTCTATAATCTTTGTCCTGTATATTAAAAAATAAATAAAAAATTAAAACAAACTCCCAAAGTATACCACTGAATTGTAGACATTTCCCTTTGGTGATTTTACTTCAGCTGTAATATGGAGGCAGCAGGGAAGCATGAAAAAAGCATGTGACCGGGACCCTTGACACCTGGGTGCTAATCCTGTGTCTAGCACACTCGGTTCACTTGGGTGAGTTATCTGAGTTATTTTAGGAATCTGAGTCTTAGTTTTCTCACTTTTAAAATGACACAGCTAGATTTGAGAGTCTCCAAGGCCCCTTTTAACTTGTAAGGCCATGATTTCAGAAAGACCTATAGAATGAGAAAGAAAAATCTCTGGAGGGAGAGAGACATGACGATTAACGTCAAAGCAAAGCAAAAAGACTAGGTTAAAGATGAGGACTGGCAGAAAAGCACTGAAGACAAATTCCAGTTCACCGTGTTTCTTTGCCTGCCTTTGCTGGCTCAGCAGCATGTAGCACACAATAGTGCCCCACTGAACTTCTATCCATCCGTGACTCCGAAGTGGAAGAGTCTGCTCCTAATCTCCTTCCCCGACAAAATTAAGTCAGGACTGATTGGTTGGGGCCAAGCCCCATCCTGCTGAGCTGGAAGGAGCTAGAAAACATCAAATCTAAACATACAGACATAAGCAAATAAGTCAAGGACTGACAATAATAACCATCTGTTATTGGGCATTTATAATAAGCCAGGCTCATTACCTCTAGTCCTCAGAACATTTCAAAAAGGTATTATATATAATTGAGGAAACTAAAAGATTAGAAATTAGGAACTAGAGAGGCTAAGATTTAAATCTAGGTCTGTTTTGTTCTAGAGTCCATGCTTTACCCTGATTTATGCAGATCTTTGAATCTGAGTGGTTCTGGGCTCACATAATAACCAAATGCAGATGGGCCACACCCTGAGTCTCCCAGTCCAAGTGAGGACAGCAGTAGGATCTCCTCCCACCGTCCCAGGTTCTTAGTTCCAGAAGTGCCTGAGAGAACAGCCAAAACTCTGATTTCCAACAGTAGAGGAAGAGACCAAGAGTAGCGCCATCAAGGAGGGAAGCTACAACTCTTAGCAGAGGGATCCCAGAAGTTCATCCAGTTTCTAGAGCCTCTGTCTTTGGACCGCCTAGGGTATAAGGCCTTGTGCTGTTCTGCCTGTGCTACTATGGGAGGGGAAGGGTTCTGGAGAGAGACTTGGTTGCTATTTTCTAGTAAGCAGAGGGGTACATGGTGGCACTTAGATGATGTGTTAGTTACCTAGTGCTTTTGTAACAGAAATACCCCAAGTGGATGGCTTTTATAGAAATTTGTTTTCTCACAGTTAAGGAGGCTAGAAGTCTGAATTCAGGGTGCTGGCTCTAGAGGAAGGCTTTTTGTCTCTGTCGGCTCTGGAGGAAGGTTCTTGTCTTTTTTGAGCTTTTGCTCCTGGGTGATCTTCATGTGTCTTGGCATCTCTCTTCCTCTATCTTTGCTTCTCTCACTTGCTTGTTTAATATCTTTTATATCTCAAAAGGGATTGAATCAAGATACACCCTACACTAATCTTGCCTCATTAACATAACGAAGATAATCCATTCCCAAACGGGATTCAAACCATGAGCATATTGTTGTTAAGTGCCGACAAGACGGTTCCGACTCATAGCAACCCTACGTACAACAGAACGAAACACTGTCCAGTTCTGCACCATCCTCATGATCGTTACTATGCCTGAGCCCATTGTTGCAGCCACTGTGTCAATCCATCTCCTTGACAGTATTCCTCTTTTTCAATGACCCTCTACTTTACCAAGTGTGATGTCCTTCAGGGACTGGTCCTTTCTGATAACGTGTCCAAATTACGTGAGTCGAAGTTTTGCCATCTTCACTTCCAAGGAGCACTCTGGCTGTACTTCTTCCAAGACAGATTTGTTCATTCCTCCGGCAGTTCCCTGTGTATGTACAGCTGTAGCCATTTTTTAATTATCTTCAGCAAAATTTTACTTGTGTGTGGTATTAGTGATATTGTTCGATAATTTCTGCATTATATTTCGTCACGTTTCTTTGGAATGGGCACAAATATGGATCTCTTCCAGTTGGTTGGCCAGGTAGCTGTCTTCTAAATTTATTGGCATAGATGAGTGAGCACCTCCAGTGCTGCATCCATTTGTTGAAACATCTCAATTGGTATTCCAAAAGAATGTGGAAAAAAATCCACGGAGTCACTATACCAAAAAGAATTGGTCAATTCAACCATTTTAGGAAGAGCATATGATCAAGAACCGATGGCACTGAAGGAAGAAGTCCAATCTGCAATAAAGGCATTGGTGAAAAACAAGGCTCCAGGAATTGATGGAATATCAATTGAACCACAGGCATAAAGTTTAAGAATTACAACACATATTTTTTGGGGGCACAATTCAATCCTTAACAGATGAGAAGTAAATGTTCCTTATGGGAACCAATGATATACTTGGGGGAGGAAAGTGATGGCCTTCTGTTGCTAAGCCCTTCCCTCAAAGTTTACTGCACAAAGTTGATAAGACCATCCTCTCCCCCAAATAAAGTGGAGGCCCAAGGATTGAAGTATTCCACTCCTGGTTTGAATTCTGGAAGATGCCAATGATGTGGGACCTGTGGGGATGGCTGTGCAAATGCCAGGCCAACCTCTCAGGGAAAACGTGACTTTCCTGTGGCTCTCTTCCTTGTGCTCTCAAGGAAAGTACAGCTAGCTGAGAGGTAGCCTGTAGGCTGTCATGATGGAGAGAAAAAAGGGACACTATAGAGTGGTGTGAATTGCCATCTTGGAGGTCTCAGGATGTATTTTATTTTCTATAGAAAGAAACAGAATGTGATCACAGGTAGATAAAAACACCCATTAAAATCAGCATACTTCTAATGCATAATTCTATACCACCTGATGCTCAAATATTATCATTTAATACCTAAAAGTAGTCGAAATTTATCATTCCTAACTACAAAATGGGTTTTATAACCCGCTCTTATCTCTTGCTGTTGACTATTAACATTTTCACATTTATTTCCAATCTCTTCAGCTAGATTAGGTCTTATACTTTGTATTTCTTGTAGCCTATAATGCCTGCACAGGTAACCAAACCAGTTGCCATCAAGTTGATCCCAACTCATATCAACCCATGTGAGTAGAGTAGAACTGTGCTCCACAGGGTTTTCAATAGCTGATGTTTTAGAAGTAGATCATCAAGCCTTTCTTCCAATGCACCTCTGGGTGGACTGGAACCCCCAACCTTTTAGTTAGCAGCCAAGTGTGTTAACTCTCTTTATATCAACGAGGGACCCCTTCCTGCACAGATAAACCAAAAAAACTGAAACCTTTGCCATCGAGTCGATTCCAACTCATAGTGACCCTGTAGGACAAAACAGAACTGTCCCATAGAGTTTCCAAGGAGCAGCTGGTGTATTTGGATTGGAACTGCTGACCTTTTGGCTAGCAGCCAAACGTTTAACCACTGTAACACCAGGGCTCCCCTGCACAGATAGTAGGTGTTTAATAAGTGTTTGTGGACTGAGTGATTTAACAGAAAAAATAGACCTCTAAACCTTGCCAAAAAAATAAACAATGAAACAAAACGAAACTCAGTACAGAAAACAAATGCTAAGTGAAGTCACAAACTGCTTCCCAAAGGCTTCCCTTCCCTGTGCAAATGTCTGACTAACAAACAGGTAAGAAAGCTGTGCTTTGACCATTGTTTCTGGGAAAAGAATGTTAAAAAAAAAAAGCAATAAAAACCTGAAAATCTGTATTTAAACTTATTTTTTAATTTTGTAGTGTTTCAGTAAGTTCTATGCCACTGTACATGAAAGGTAATGAGGAAAGCAGTGATGAGGCTTAAAGGATAGACAAAAAGCCTTAGACCTGAGCAAATCTCTTGAGAGCTGGGCCAAATTATTTCGTTTTGGCTACATTCAGCTCCCCGGCTATCTAGAAAGAGGCAAAGCCCAGTTGAGCTGGTCTGCAAGGCACTTTGAGTTATCACAGAGGGAAGAATTAAGATTTAAGAAATAAGAATTTGGGCCTCACTGTTTATTTGGTCAGCAAGACTGAAATAGGCATTTTTGTTGACTTGAGGGAAAAGACAGGGCTGCTTCAGCAGATGACCCAAGTGAGCTTCAGAAGGAACTTGTGGCTCTGGTTTGGAATTATTCTTCTCCATCCTAGCTTTCTGCATGTTGGCAGTGTAGAGCAGCAGAAGTAGGGAACTTTCTGAAAAATGTTTTCAGGGATTCTAGGATTTACACTTTCATTACTGATCCCTGGTATGCAAATAGTTGAACAAATAACTGTATAAAAGTTAGATACAAGGTAATTGGCAGGGATAACAAATTCTCAGTTTAAATAGTTTTCAGTGCTATTGCTGACCTTTCCATGACATTAAGCTCTTTTTCCTAACAACCAGTTATGACATTGCCTTTGGAGCACTTCGGGCCCCCATAGACCAGGTGCATCTAAAGAAAACAGCTCAGCATCTGGGCCTTCATTATCCTTCTTGTAGTTCAGGCATCACCAAGCTTCCCCACCTGTGACCAGTCCTGACGACTCATGCAGTTTTTATAGTAGCTAATGAAAATAGTTTGGAAATTTCCATCTTGAAGGCCAACCTCTCATGGAAAATGTTGAGAAGCATTGTATTTATTAATGGAAACTCAGTTTATTAACATCCTTACTATGAATTTTTGAAGCTCTTTTATGTTTCATTTACTAGATTATCCTTTAAAAATAAAAACCAAACACTTTTCTGCCAGGTAGGGAGCAGGTAGTAGATACAGAAATTTAGTTCACTGAATTTAGCATTGATTTAAAAAATAACCTTTTGTTATTATAGTATGGTATGTATATGTACTGCACTACAGAAAAAAAAATACTGACAAGCAAAAATGATAAAATAAAATAATATATGTTCACTACTCAGAGCTCACCATTGTTAACACCATACTATGTCTACTGGAAAATGTGTGTATGTAAAAATTTAAAATATAATAAATATTCATAATAAATATAAGCATATATATTTAGCTAAAGTTAATATGTTTTATAAACATCATTCAATAATATATTTTACCTCCTAGCTAGTTCAATTCAATTGGCATTTACAAATAGGGAAACCAAGGCACAGTGTGATTCCTAGAGAGCTGTTGTTGTTGTTGTTATGTGCTGTCGAGTTGTTTCTGACTCATAGTGACCCTGTGTACAACAGAACAAAACACTGCCCATCAAGCAGACATCAAGAACAGACTGCAAGTACAATTCCTTTTTCTCTATTATGTCAACTGTTGAATGTACAGATGTTCTCCATCATCACCGTTGGATAGTTAGAGTAACTGACCTTCAAAGAAAATGATAGAGAATATACTGGAGACTTTGAGGAAGAAATGTTTTTAAAATCTCATAAAACAGAAGATCTCTTAAAGAGAAGAAAACAGGTGTTGCTGTCACAAGCAGCTATCAAACCTTGTAAAGCCTTACACTCCAGAGAGTACCCAGCACCTATTATTTCTCCCTGAGGAGGGCGGCTAAGTGATATGCAGGTATATCGCAGATGCCCCATGGTTAGGTATGAATGCAAAGGGATACTGCCGAGCTGCAGGGCCATCCCTACATGCTTCCATTCCAGGGTCCTCTAAAGCCACGGAGCCAAACTGACATCGACCTGGAAAGACGCTCTGGAAAGTCTTTTTAAGATGTTTCCAGCCTGAGAACTCTCTTACGGGTAGACTGGCTCTGAGACTAAGACTGTTGTGTCTGGGTTTGATGGGCATACGACACTGTATTCCAGTTTGGTCTGTCCTGAGCAGATAAGAATACTCAACGGTAGTGAGGCTCTTCACAACCTCTGAGTCAGCAGACTCTGTCGCAGTCACATCTCCCCTACTTCCGAGGAATTTTGCAGGCATCCTGAGAACTTCCTAATATTCATAGGCGGGCCAAAGACCCCACATCCAGCAGGAACCA
>NW_004444086.1:3804297-3839664 GCF_000243295.1 Trichechus manatus latirostris
TCTTTATAAGGAGGAAGTCACTATGCACAGCCCACACTGAGGGATGGAGAGTTAGGCTCCATCTCCTTGAGGAGCAGTGTCTATATAAATTATTTGGAATTCTTCTGTATAGGAGGTGTGTGTATTATACTAGGATAGACTCACAGATATTTATTTTATACTTTGGGTTAGAATCCAATGCTATTTTATATATTTTGTTGTTCAAACGGTTCTAGCTTTGGTCTTTGGGAGCTCTTTCAATTGGATCCCGTACCCCATCATCATGTGATGTTTGTTTTTAGCACTTCCTTACCTTCTGGCACTATAAGATGTCCAGGTCAATTTTGCATATTCCTGCCCAGCCCTAGAATCAGCCATTACCCCAGGGATCCTTGGTTCCTTTTAAAATTGGAGAACAGTATTAGAAACAAAAGATCTGGGTGCAGATGTGTTGGTTGCTAGTGAGTGTTGCTGCTTCTAGGCCCTCTCATTAGATGGAAGGTGGAAATATATCTGTGTATACTAATCCGTATATACACACATATTTATAATTATTTCTATATTTATCCATCTGTATTTATATTAAGGCAAACATGAATTCACACTGATGTCACTTGCTCTGTATTTAAAGAAAAAAGTTGGCAACAGATGGTGTCACAAAAAGTTTCATTTCAGTCTTGCTGTAGGAGCCTGGGTGGCACAACCTAAAGGTTGGCAGTTTGAACTCACCCAGCGTCTCCACAGAAGAACGGCCTGGTGAACTGCTTCTGTAAAGATTACAGCCAAGAAAACCCTAAGCAGCATTTCTACTCCACAACACATGGGGTTGCCATGAGCCAGGGGCCAGCTAGACAACAGCTAACAACAACAACATGATTATATGTTCCAAGTCTACTTAAGAAATCATTGTCTTAGTCCTTTCTCTTGTCCTCTACCGAAGATTAGATTGCATTGAAAAACACAGTTCTACTAGGAACAAAGCCGTGCATACAAGTAGAAGAGCAGTAAGCAACAGGAAAAAATAGAAGAGTTTGGGAGGTGGTGCAATAATCTTGCTCTTTGACTAGACAGTAATTGTAGACATAAAATATGAAATTTGGATATACTTTGAGGACCCACTATTATCATTTCCCTGATATGATCATTTCTGACAGTCACTGGTGAAGAGAAATGAGTTATCTTGTCACGGTTTGAATTATGTCCCCCAGAAAATGTGTGTGTCAGTTTGTCTGGGCCATGATTCCCAGAATTGTGTGGTTGGCCTCCATTTTGTGATTGTAATTTTATGTTAAAGAGGATTAGGGTGCGATTATAACACCACCCTTACCCAGGTCACATCCCTGATCCAATGTAAAGGGAGTTTCCCTAGGGTGTGGCCGGCACCACCTTTTACCTTACAAGAGATAAAAGGAAAGGGAATCAAGCAGAGAGTTGGGGACCTCATACCACCAAGAAAGCAGTGCCGGGAGCAGAGCACATCCTTTGGACCTGAGGTTCCTGTGCAGAGAAGCTCCCAGACCAAGGGAAGACTGATGCATCACAAGGACCTTGCTCCATAGCCAACAGAGAGAGAAAGCCTTCTCCTGGAGCTGATGCCCTGAATTTGGACTTGTAGCCTACTGGACTGTGAGAAAATAAACTTCTCTGTTAAAGCCATCCACCTGCAGTATTTCTATTAGAGCAGCACTAGATGACTAAGACACATCTGTAAAGAGACCAGTTCTAGTAGCACTTTGTCTTCCTTGATTTGGTGGAAATGAGCAGCACCACCTAGTATCAGTAAACAATGTCAGTAAGGTGCCTGTAATTTAAAACCAGTATTGAAGTCCAGGTCTTTCAGTTTTTAAATCTTTCTTGCACTGTAAAAATAATGTCTTCTTTGTTAGCCTAGGGATTTTGCAAGGCAGTGTGGTGGAAAAATGCCTGTATCATCTACTTGCCTGTCAGGGACCTGGTAAGGGAAGGAAAAGCACAGTGTATTTCCATTACAGAGAAGTGATTATGAAGATCAGGTAGCCAGTTATGGAGCTCCAGAAATGTTTCTTAAAACTTGAAACAAAAAAAGTTTGATTCTTCCAACTGAGGAAAACTACATTTGGCCAATATTAACTCTATTTGAGCATCTTATAAAAGTATCTGCAAACATAAACCGACGGTTGAGGAAAATGTGGGAGAACCAGTTTTGAAAAGCATTAAGAGATGCTACTAAAGATAAAAAATTCATATCCTTAAAAACATCTGACTTGAGAAACTTTCACCTTTCAGGTAGGGAGAGTTACTTGAAAGAAAATCAAACACAAAAGAGGAGCCCGGGATGGAACGAAGTAATTGAAACTCGCTAAAACAAAGACTAATTTCATAATATGCTCTTTAGCATGTTTTCACAGACTAAAAAGATAAGACATTGTGAACACATTAATAATACTTTTTAAAATACTACACATGAATCAGCTTTGCTGGATTACACCACCTACCTATATACAGAATGTATCCATGCATATTTGGATGTACTAGATTTTTTACGTACTGGATGCAGGGTACTGGTATAGGCTATACATTTTGAGTAGGGATTATACTGAGTATGAGTATGTATATCTTGGTCAAACATTTTACAATGTGCATTTGAAACATAATATAGACTAATGAATTAGTTTGATATTTCACTTTGAAATCAAAGCAAGATACTGGGTGTGATTCTATAAACATACCATCATACTCTTGGTCTATGCAATGGAGTAAAACTAAGAAAAGTATTTCAGGATTGATTTCATTTTGTAAATTCTGAAATCCATACCATAATTGTGTGTGCAATGCTACTATCTGGAAAGAGAAGACCTAAGTAAACTGAAGTTTACTAATGCATAGAGGCATGGTATTGTGGTGAGTAGTTGTTTAAAGAAAGCACATTTTGGTTCTGTTTGTCAGCTCTTTGGGTTCTTCATTCCTTGTTGTTATGACCATTTTAATTCATGGAGCACTAATAGTTCAAATTAATAAGAGAATTCACAAAGATTTCAATCATGAAGTATTGGGAACAGAGCTCTGTAATAGAATTCGATTGTATTTAGGTATTTTTTGGCAACAATAAAATAATCAGACCTTTTATGGCTCCAAATATATGAGTTTTCCATGCATAGTGAAGAATGTCCTCTCTTTTCTTATGTGTAAATGTTGAATAATAATGGCTAGCTCTTATGGAAGGCTTGCAATGTGCAAGGCACTGTGCTAAGATGTTCGATAATTTATTCAGTCATAACAATTACTCCATTTTACAGATGAGGGAATTGAAGTTTAAAGAGATGTATTAAGTATGACTTGTACATACTGTATAGTTAGCAAATAACACATAGCAAATAATACAGAACCAAGTCTTAAATTCAGGTCTGATATAAAGAGAACTTTTTAGCTGGAATTTTGTTTGAACATTATTCTAATATTTTCCTATAAACAAAGAGGGAAATCACGCCTAAACACTGTTATAGTTTTAGTACATAACTGGCTTGGGGCCATGGTCTTGCTTGATCTTGCCCACTCCTAAGATTTGAGAGATAAAAATAGCAGCTAAAATTACTCTTAGGGGCCCAAAATCATTCTGAGCCAAACTTGGAGAAAGCTCTTTTCAAGTGCCTACTGAATTACCAAATCTGGCTGTTGAGACCCTTTGTGCTAAAAATAAATAGGAAAATTATGATTAGGGTCAAATGTCCAAGTCATAAATCAGTTGCAGTAGTGTGTTGGGGAGAGGAAAGGGAGGATATTTTTTCTTTATAAGTGAGTACTGCTCTGCCATTGAAAATCTTATTTCAAACATACTTCAAAAGTCTGAGTAATGATTAAAAGTGCTTTTGGGAACTTGGGAGTCAGAAAGCATAAATCAGAGTTCTGGAGTCTTATCTACATCTAGGCTTGAACCAAGCCAGCTCCTAAGACACACCGTGAAAACGGTTGGTACTAATGTTTTGTGAGGTTCCATTTGAGGGACTTACTCAAATGTTGGTCTAAGCAGTTTATATACACAAACTCTCATGTATTTCCTACTCCCAGCATTAAGCAGTGGGCTTTTGTGTCAATCATTTGTTCATCTGTCCTAATATTTTCAAGCCTTTGTTGGACCCTGGGCATCCTGTTTGGTCAATTAAAGCTTCATCGTAATTGTAGACCTGAATCTCACGATAGAAACTGAACAACCCAACAGGCTAAATGCTGTGCCCTTTGATTTTTTTTTTTAATCCATCTTGACCAATGAGTTTATGGCCTAAATTAATCATCTTCAGACTGTACTCTGAAGAGTGGGATTTTTGGAAGTGTCAGGAACCATGGAGGGTGAGGTGAAAGAAGAATGAAGCCTTTAGGAGAATTAAAGGATTTACTGATACCTGCTGAGAGTGCTGCTAGATGACAACCCCCAACTGTCAGTCGTCTCTGGGAATTGTTCTTGGCTGAAGACAGCTGAATGCCTTGTCCCAACATAGTTCAACCCTGAAGGGCCATTCCAGCTTCAGTGCATCCGGAAGAGTTAGCTGAGGCCTAGCTCTGACTGTACTGAATAACTCCTTCTGCCCAATCCTGCTTCTTTTACTTTCCTCACAGGTTTTGATCCCAGAGCACTCCCTGATAAACTTCCTGCCTGCTCACAGTCTGATTCCAACTTGCAGCAAAATCAATTGTTTACATATACTGGACATTCTCGTAATAGTTCACTTAAACCGAACCAAACTAAAAACCTTTGAAAGCCATTGGCCTAACAATTAAACAAATGCTTCACTTTATATGAAAACTCACCATCAGGGTTTGTGCAAAACTGATTTATGTAAGTTAATCATTCCAAACCAACATGCAGGGAGTCTGTTTTCCTTTAGTAGTTGTTTCTTCTTAGCTTTTATTTGTATGCTGCATTTACAAATATACTCACATGTCTTTTAAAACTGAAAATACATTAAACACTAAAATCATGAATATTTTTAATATTACACACCTAAAACCGGGTAAACATATAACAAAAGCAATTATAACAGATAATATGGCATTCAGTAGATGGCATATATTCTCAAAAGTGGATAGAGTTTTTATATCTCTACCCACCCTAGAAAAATAATTCTTAAGATCTCATATCTTAAATCAGCCATGGTATATTAATAAGCATATTATATACAGAAGTTTCATTCCTCTGTTTTTAAACACCTCACTTTAAAATGTATAACTGGCCTCTTATAATACGGAGGATGACCAATAACAAAAAAAGTCCACGGTCTTATGATAAGTCACTGTGTTCTAGTCTAGGGTGCTTTGGAACCTTGGCAAGGAAAATTCCAACTAATTAAGTTGCTGAAAGGTTAAATGATAAAACATTAATTGTTGAAAAGATGACAACCCAAATTTAATAAATATACAGTTGACTATGTTCTGGATCTTCAGAGCCTCTGCAGAGCTCATTCAACAATTCTAACTTCCACTATAGTCAAGGCAACAAGATGGAGAAATACAGCTTGGTGGAGGGGGGGGCGGTTAATCTTGACCGTGGTTTTCCTACTCTATTGCTTGGGAAGCCATACACACATCAGGCTTTGGCTTCCTGCTCCAGGAATAAGGAATGAGGAAAATAGACAAACTCTATTCTGGTGTGTTGTTGCCTGAGCAATTTCCAAGCGTGATGTGGAAGCAATTAATCAGGAGACTCAGAATGCAGGGCTGTAAAAGAGTATTTTTTTTATTAGAAAGAATAACAAAGTATTTTATATACATGTTATTTAACATAGATGGTTTGGACTACTATGATATTCTAGTAGTGAGTTTATTCTGGCCTCTAAAGAACCAAGCTTAGATTCTTGCGGATTCTTACTCAAAACGTCAGAGTTTTTTTAAAAAATTAAAATTTAGTAGACAAAGGTCTATTGAGAAATACTGGAAAATCTGAAATTTAGGTAGTATCTGTGATCATATGTATTCTAAAGTATCTTTTTCTGGAGAGACAGAAGGACAACACTGAAAATACATTTTATTCTAAAAAATGTAAGTTTATAGTAGCAATACTGTATGTGTATGTAAATAACAGCAATATTCTCTCATTAAAAGTGAATAAGCTTTACAAATGAAAACATATACATAAATCCATTCTCTTTATGCACAATAAATATAATTTTGGAGTCAAAGAAATCTAAAGTGCAACTAATGCTAGATCTTTGCTCATACACTACAAAGAGAACGTGAATAAATAAAGTTTATTCATTTGACAAATATTTTGAGCACCTAGTGTTGTGGATTGAATTGTGTCCTCCAAAAATATATGTTGTAAATTCTAACCTCTATGCCTGTGGTTATAATCCCATTTAGGAATGGGTTGTCTTTGTTATGTTAATGAGACAGGGTTAGTATAGGGTGTGTCTTGAGTCAATCTCTTTTGAGATGTAAAAGAGATTAACCAAGCAAAGGAGTGAGCAGAGATGGGTAAGTTAGATGCCAAGACACATGGAAATCTCCAAGGAACCAAGAAGCAGAAGCTGAAGACAAGGACCTTCCTCCAGAGCCCATAGATTGAGAAACACTTCCCCTAGAGCCGGCACCCGGAATTCGGACATCTAGCCTGTTAAACTGTAAGAAAATAAATTTGTTAAAGCCACCCACTTGTGGTATTTCTGTTACAGAAGCACTACAAAACTAAGACACCTAGTACGTGCCAGGAACGTGTTAGACACTGGTAATCCAATTAGGAACAAGATAGACTTGTTCTCTGCCCTTGCAGAGTCTATTGTTTAATGGAAGAAGCTGACAGAGAAGCTATTACAATACAGCAAGGGAAGTGCTGATAGAGAAGTACAAGGTTCTTAGAAAGCACAAGGCACCAATACTGTATTTAAAAGGGTCAGAAGTTTTCCTGGAGGACATGTCTAAGCTGAGGCCTTAAGCCTGTGCAGCTGTTGGTCAGTCTGGTGGTGAGGGGTTGAAGAAAGAAGGTAAAGCATATAAAGGGGTCTGGAACTGAGAAAGCATGTCTTTTTCAAAGAACCGAAAAAAAAAAAAGTTCAGTATAGCCGACTGCTGGAAAGGGAGGATAATAGTGTACAAAGATGAGGTATGCAAGAATCAGTTCAAGAATGGCCTTGTAAAACATATTAAGGAGCAAGGACTTGATCATTAATAGCAACAAGAAGCCATTAAAAAGACTTAGATCAAGGAGATCAGAGTCATATTCTAGAAAGATCACTCTGACTATAAAGTGGAAAATGAAGGCAATCTAGGTGAGATGTAGTCTGGACTAATCTAATGATAACTGGGATGGAAAGAAGTAGAAGGATTAAAGAAATTTTTAGGAAGTAAAATAGGACCTGGTGGTTGATTACATGTGGGCAGTGTAGGACAGATGTCCCTGGGTGGTGCAAATGTTCTGCACTCCACTACTAACCTAGTGGTTGGCAATTTGAACTCATCCAGTGGCACCATGGAAGAAATGCCTGGTGATGTGCTTTACAGCCAAGAAAAACCTATGGGGCAGTTCTACTGTGTAACACCTGGGGTCACCATGAGTTGAAACTGCCTCGATGGGAACAGGTTTGGTTTTTTAACTTGGCAGGACAGATAGGAGTCAAGGATGTCACCCACAATTCCTGCTTGATCATCTGGGGAGAAGATTGTGTCATTTGCTGAAGTGTGAAACACAGAAAGAAGAAAAGTTTTGAGAGAAAGATGCTGAGTTCTTTTTTGGACATACTGAATTTGAGGTACTATGGCATATCAAAGTGCAACAGTTGGGCAGGCAATTGAATGTATGGATCATATACTGTGTACAGTGCTCTGAGCTGGAGAGGCAGATTGGGTAGTTGTTAGTATGCAAATGGTGACTGAAGCCATGGGAGTAGTGACATTGTCCAAGGTGATATGCACAGAGATAAGAAAACAGGGAGGCTGTTGGACTGAACCTCAAGGAACACCCCAAATTGAGAGCTGGGCAGAGAAATAGCAGTTACAATAGATCCCAAGTCTACCAATAATCTTCAAGCCATAATTTCTATGTTATTTTACATTCTCCTTGGCCAAGTCTTTTACTAGAGATACTAACAGGTATAAAATAGCGTTATTTGAATTTTCTGTTCTCCTTTCACCTTGTAAAGCCATAAATTGGCAATGAAAGTCAATTTTAAATAATCTGAAATCAATAAACATTTGTAAAATAAATAAATTAGAACATAATCTACAAACCAAATAATTAGCCCTTGATTGTTACTTAGTTTTGACTATCTTAAGCTTTCTACATTAAAACAGACATTTACTTAAGCTGTAATTTGCCCTCCATGATTCCTTAACAGTTTCTCATTTCCTGATCCTCTGGACAGTCTTGAATGGATTTGCAGCTCAGTGACAGGCCAGAGAGTCTCTGACCAAAACGTGAGTAAACAGAGATATGATGGTCAGAAGACAACCATACACCATAATCTCCACATGAAAAAGATCCAGATACAGTTTTGGATGGGTAAATGGGGATTCACCTTATCTGCTTCCCTTTATTTCACAAAGTGTGTTCTTTTCTTTCCTTTTCTTTTTGTATGAGTAGAAATGGGAATGTAATCTCTAGGGTGGTTAAATAGCGGTGTGCTGGTAAATGATTGACAACTCGCTCTCCGGAGAAATAAAAAACTTAATTAGTACTACTGGCCAATTTCTGCAGTGTAAATACTTCCACCACAGCCAATTTCAAGCTAACAACTTGATTTCACTGAAGGCAGAATAGGGGGAAAAAATGAGTACAGGTAGTCCCTGATTTATGATAGGGTCCTATCCTGCGACTCTGTCATAAGTCAGTTCTGATGTAAGTTGAATACCTCCTTTTTTTTAGTTTTTATTATTAATTGCTTTTTATTATCAGTATCTTTATAAATCTGATCTTTAGGGATTGGAAACATTACATATCAATTTACAGATATATTTTAACATCGTATGCAGTACATGTTACTAAGATGTACAAAAAAAAAAAAAAAACAACAGATGATCGTAAGTGCGGTTCGTTGTAGCTCGAATGCATCGTAAGTCAAGGACTACCTGTACAATTGGTTCTTACAAGCCAGCGAAAACTGATTCCAACACACTACTGGACCAAGAATGATCTGACTACAGGAAAATACTCTGTATATATATATGACAGTTTAAGATATGAGAGGACTGAATTCTACAAAATATTGAGTTTCTACTTGAAGGAAAATAGATTTATTCACCTACCATCAGTTTGTAGATCTTTACCCTTTTTCTTCTAATTGAGCACTGACAGTATGGGTGATGTATCCATTAATAATCTAATAATCTTAGTATTGTAACTTCTATATATTTATAATTAAAAACATTTTCTAAAATTGGCTTGTATCTGAGATCGAAATGACTGAGAATCATCTTCAATCTAATTCCTCATATCATGAACCAAAGAAATTACCAGCTTCTTTCTGTTTCAGGATATCACTGTAATTTACATTCTAATATATTTCATAAAAGGAAATAATTTATATTTATCAAATAAGCAAAGGTTGTTTGTTTCTTCCCTAGCAAATGATTTAATGGTGTACTGTACTAACCAGTGTAGAAACAATAGCAGCAAAATATCTCCTTATTTCTTCATATAATTTAATGCATACCCTAAATAGCAGTGTGCAGATGCACAGTATCGACGGCTTACTAAATAATTACTGTTAAAACTTACTTTTAAAATATTTTCAACACTAGGCACTGGTGTAATCATAGCTGTTATTATGCACACTATATCTTTTTGTATTCCAGGGAAATTAAAATTCCTGGTAGCATAAGAAAATAAATGTACTTATTAATATTTTATGCAGATACACAAATTCTCATTCTCATGACTCTTCCATTAAAAATCTTGCAACTCTACCGTGCACAAATGAAAATACCTTTTCAAACAACTTGCACTTAGGCTGAGTACATAATACTATAAAAATATTGCAAACACAATAAAAACACAATGATATAATACAAAGTCTTTTGTTTTTTAAGTCAGACTTTAAAAGGGCCTGTATTTATACAAATACACAATACTCTTCAGTGTCCTCTGGCTGGCATTTGTGTTTAGAATTATCTGATTCCAGAAACTGAAGTCCAACATTTTTCATTAATTTTATGCTTTAGAATGGGAAGACACTAAGAACTCACAGAATAAAATTTTTAAACAGAATTGAGTAAAAACGTTATAGAGTGGAGTAGTAAGCACTCTGTAATAAACATGCTACGAGAGATAAAATGCTCCTTTGCCCCATTTTCCTGTATTTAATTTCATTATCTTAGCTCCATCTCCTTTGTCTATACACATAGTCTTTGAGAAGAGAGTATAAAGATTTTAGGCTCTCTTAACAAAATCCAGAATATCACTTAAGCCATTTTCTACTTTCAAAATGTATTTTTTTTAAAAAAAGGTTATTTCAATATAAGATCCCACAGTGCTGAATTGAGACACATTAGTAACATGGCTAGCCAATTACTTACTTGGTTCTAGCCTAAAAGTAATATTATTACAATTGACCGCTACATTCCAAATTTAAACATTTGATTTTATATTGTTATACTATATTTTCCAATAGATATCAAAAAAAAAAGAGCTAATTTTTTTCTTAAAAGAATAAGAAAATATTTCAGCCTTAAAATAAGTCAATTTTGGGGGAAAAAAAATTTATGCCACGATAGGAAATACACTGTTTTAAATTTTAGAATAATTGCTATAAAAGAACTATAAAATTGTAAATTTCTGGGAAAAAAACACTGAAAATGTTTCTCTAGGAAAAAATATGCAGCTTGTTAGATACAAGAAAATATAGCATTACTATAGAGTGCAGCCAATTATGGACCTGGCTCATGAGACTTAAAAAATTCACAAAAAGTAATTAGCACCAAAATTCTCTAAAACCTAAAATGGTATACAGAAGTCATTCCAGGCCCAAGTGTTACCTTATAAAAAAGTTACATTTAACTTGGGAAGTTTCCTCAGCAATAATAAATAGATATATTTTTTCAATCTTTAGAAAACATGTTAGCTTCACTGACTTTCATCGCCAATATTAAGGTAGTGTATGGTAATTATCATTTACATTGTTTTGTATTGAGCGGGGACAATGGAAACCCAAGTGTTTCTGAAATAATATGAAATTATTTGGTGGGGATGGGAGTGAGTGGAGAGCAGTTCTCCAATTAAAACTTACTTTTAGTGCCTTGTTTCATTTTTTTTTCTAAAATGTTTTATTAAAGGTCTTTATAAGAACTATACTCACCGATTTAAGTTTCATATCCTTTATTTTCCTTGCTTGCTTTTTGGTGATGTTATTTAAGATTTGGGGTGTAGGTAGGGGTGTCTAAAAGTGGGCACATATCACAGTAATTAAACCACAGTTCTGAATAAGCTACAAATTGTATATTCAACCCTATAGTAATCAAGAGTTAAGTTTAATTTTAGACAACATCCATTTACAAATTTAATTTAAAAATAGCCAATACACGATTTAAAACAAGTTAAAAAATTTCAGCTTTCATACAGTGAAATATATAAATTCCTCAGTTACATAACATGGCTACCAAATGTCAAACAACAGTTCATTCGGCCATGTTTTACTGTTGCACGTAAATAATGACAAGGCAAAGAACAGCAACTAGTCCGAGGGCTTGTATGCCGAGGAACCACAGCATAATCCAAAAGAAAACAACTATTACTGGTTCCACAATTCGTTCTCCAAAATACAACCTCGTGAAGCCCATGTTGATAAGACTTTTATTCAGTTCACCAAAAAGTGTTCCCATCTTTTTGTAGTCATCTACAACAGGCTCGCCAGTGTGGTTTTGTGATTCTTTAACATCCTTTGAAAAGAAAACAATACAAAACATTAACATAAAATGAGAACTATGCGAAAGTGTTTAAGAAATAATGACGAATTCATATTTCTTTTTTACCTCCCAAGATACTGAGAATAATTTTGATATTCATTCAATAAATACCTGCTAACTTAATACAGTGAGAACAGTCCTTTTGACTGACATTTCAAACAACTGTGTCTGTGCCCACCCTTTCAAAAACATGAAAAACACTCATTTCTGTGGAACCAATACAGACTGGAATCTTAACTACCAGAACACGAATGTACAAAGATGAAGGAAGTAGGCAATTCATTTCAGTTTCTAGTTTCCTGGAATGGCATAAAGATGGCTGCTTAAATGAAGAGTGATGAGGTTTGTACTTCTTTTGTCAGTGATCATGATTTCAGAACAACCTTTTCTACCACCCTTCTGTTTTTGAAGGAGCCCTGGTGGCGCAGTGGTTAAGCGCTCAGTTGCTAACTGAAAGCTTAGCAGTTTGAACCCACTAGCCACTTCAAGGGAGAAAGATGTGGTAGTCAGCTTCCATGAAGATTACAGCCTTAGAAACCCTATGGAGCAGTTCTACTCTGTCCTTTAGGGTCACTATGAATTTGTTAACCATTCCTTTTTTTGTATTTGATTTCTAAATTATTTTTCCCTTCATTGATATGCTGTGATGAGGTCAATTCTGTTTCTCAGTTTCCCATACTTTTATGTGTTTCATGAAAATATGCTACATTAAAAAAAAAAACTTAACTTGTTCTGGCCTGATATTAAGCCTTTCTTTTCTTTAGATAGAACTTGAGTACTTGATTTAATTGGTAATTTTTCTGGTCCCTCATCCCTCCCTACTCCTCCCATGTGTAGCATTGTTGATATTGTTTCTGACCTGTTTTTTTAAAGTTTTTCTTCTTCTTCTTTTTTTCACTGTTCCAGATTTCTTTTAATCTATGCACTCTTTGTACTTTGGGGTTTTACGTTGTTGTTACTGAAGTTTTTCTTTTTTTTAAGACTTATTTTTTCAGTATTTTTGTGGTTTCAGTTGAAAGGAAAGAACCCTAAGCTGATATGGTCCTCTCTGAAGATTCACTTTAAATTCTTAGTAAGATGATTTAAATCTACCAACTGCTTGTGGGTTTTTCAGGGGGAGAAGTAGGTGTTTTAACACTTAAATCTAAATAGGGAATTAGTTAACTCCTAGAGAACAAGTGAGAAGACAGCGATACCACATCATCTCAGATCTTAGGGATCTCCGTGGAATTGAGAATGCAAGTGGGCTGCTCAGTGAGGACTGGTCTGGACAAGTTGTGGCTGCTGCAACCTGCTTCTTCTTCTTTTCTGAATTATGAAAAATTTTATACATATACAAAATTAGAGAAAATAATACAATAAATCTCTATATATCTATTAACCAGATTCAATAATTACCAAGATTTTGCCACACTTACTGCAACACTTCTTAATCTGGGAAATATAAAGGAGAGGGATATAGTAAATAAATAAAAAAAAAACCCTTAAAAGAATGCCTAAAAGTGACATATCTTCACATATGAAGTTCTGTGGAAACATCAAAGATATCCAGGAAGGACTAGATAGGAAAAATTATCCTAAAGGAAAGACACTTAAGGATATGGAAAAGTAAATGGGCAGATATTCTTACATCAGTGAGATTATAATAAATCTCATTACAGTATTTTCTATATGCAGGATATCCCTCCGAATATCACCATTCTGCAAATAGTGGTATGCTGGTAAACGTTCACCAGTAGGCTTTGTGAGGGGTGGGAAAGCCCTGGCTTGCAGCATTTGCAAATTCTGCAGTTTTTGCCATTTCTGTAGTGTATTTCCACCAATTTCAAGCTACTAACATTTAACAAAAGTAGCCCTGGTGGCAGAGCGGTAAAAGTGCTTGGCTGCTCACCAAAAGGTCATCGGTTCAAATCTACCAGCTGCTCCATGGGATAAAGATGTGGCAGTCTGCTTCTGTAAAGATTTATGGGGCAGCTCTACTCTGTCCTAAAGGGTTGCTATGAATTGGAATTGACTTGACAGCAATGGGTAACATTTAACAATGGCCACGATGGACTCAAACATATCAATGATTATGAAGATTGTTTCGTTCTGTTAAACATAAGGTCGCCATGAGTCACAGCTCACTCCAAAGCAACTAGTGACAACAAGAACAACATTTAACAACCTAGCTCAAAAAAATCCTGAAGTTTTTTGGAATGTGGTAGGAGCCAGCACCAGCATACCACTGTAAGTACCAAAAACCACTGTAAGTATGAAAAACACCATACCCATTGCCATTGAGTTGATTCCAAGTCATAGCGACCCTGTAGGACAGAGCAGAACTGCCCCATAGGGTATCCATGGAGCTGCTGGTGGATTTGAACTGCCAACCTTTTGGTTAGCAGCCGAGCTCTTAACCATTGTGGCACCAGAGCTCCAGTGTAAGTACAGTAATTGAGATAATAGATGAGTTTGCTCCCTCCCTTCTTTCCGTGGCTGCATTTTTCTGATTTTTTAAAAAGTTTAGAAGATTGACGGGTTCAGATAATTAAGTAAAATTATTGCATTACAATATACTGGAATTAGGAAAATTGTATTAAGAAAGAAACATACTATGACTTGAGTAGTGGGTGTGGTTAGGCAGAACACAATGCCATAAAACCACCACAAATAACAGCATGTTGCAGTACGTCTCATGCAGATATCAAATGAGCATCCAATTCAATAATTTTTAAAAATTCTTATTTATAATAAAACTTAAGCTGCTTGGATGATTTGTGATGAAATGGTTCTTTCAGTGTTCTCTAGCTCAGTAAACAGCACCATGATCCGTATGCCGTATCCAAAAGTCAGAAGCCTGAGGCATTCTTGACCCCTCCTTCTTCTCCATCTCCCATATCCAGCTCATCACCAAATCTTCTTTATTTTGTTGTTGTTATCTGCCTTTGAGTTGGCCCCTGACTCATGGCAACCCTACGCACAGCAGAACAAAAAGCTGCCCAGTTCTGCACCATCCCCATGATCAGGTGTGGATCAGATCATTGTGATCCATAGGGCTTTCACAGTCTGATTCTGGAAGTAGATCACCAGGCCTTTCTTCTTAGGTGGTCTTAGTCTGGAAGCTCCTCTGACTAAGCATCATAGCAGCACATAAGCCTTCAGTGACAGATGGCTGTGCATGAGGTGCTTTGGCCAGAATCGAACCCCAGTCTCCACATGGAAAGTGAGAATTCTACCACTGAACTACCAATGCCCCATCCCTCTTGATTTTATCAATGTTATACACTATTGCATCTACTGCTATAATCCTAAAACAAATTCCTTAGCTCCCTCCATAGGCTATTTACCACACTGTAGCCACAGTGATCCTTCAGACTGCAAATCCAATCACGTCCCCTCTACCCAGTGTTTAGGAACAAGGCCAAAACCTTTAATGTGCTCTATGAGGTCTTGCTTGGTCTGGCTTCTATCAGGGTCTCCGGCCTCATCCTGACATCAGCCTCCCTGTCTTTCTCTGCTTCAGCCACACAGGGGTTCTTTTGGCTTCTTGATAGGCCATGCTCTCAGGGATTTATTTGCACACGTTGTTTTCTCTCCCTAGAACGTTCTATCCTCTCTCCTTTGTTTAGTTAACACCTAATCTTCACTCAGTCTCAGCTCAAGCCATAGCTCACTTTCATAGCACCACAGAATGCTCTTTCAATGAATTCTAATTTTTTTTGTGTATGTGATGATTTGATCAATGCCTTTTTCTTGGACTGTACTGTAAGCTCCATGAGAGTAGGGGTAATACCTATTTTTGCTGACTACTGATATCTTCTAATATATACAGGAGCTATGTCCCGGGAATAGCACCAAACAGCAGGCAATCAATATTTGCTGAATAAATGGAAAGAATTTATCATGTGTTTTTCTGACAAACATTTGAACAATATCTTGACAGATTTTCCTACCTTGCTCACTTCTTGCCAAGGAAAAGTTAGTCTTTATTTTCCAACGTTATCATTTATTATTATGTTGTGGTTATTAGTTGCCATCGAGTCAATTCTGACTCATGGTGACCCCATGTGTGCAGCACAGAAATGTGCCCCATAGGGTTTTTCAAGGCTGTGACCTTTCAAAAGCAGACTGCCAGGCCTAACTTCTGAGGTGCCTCTGGGTGGATCTGAACTGCCAACTTTTCACTTAGTCCAGGGCTTAACCATTTGCGCCACACAGGGACACCTATCATTTATTACAGTAATCTCAAAATAATGTAAAGATTTCATGGGATTAGCAGAATTTCTCTTGTGGATGTTATTTGGCAGGCATTCCCACTTTTCTCTTCCCTATCAACCAAGCAGTTGTCACCCAGTTGATTCTGATTCACAGCAATCCCATGTGCTCCACAGGGTTTTCAATGGCTGTGATCATTTGGAAGTAAATTGCCAGGCCTTTCTTCCACAAGGTGCTTCTGGGTGGATTTGAACCTGTAACCTTTTGTTAGCTGCCCAGTGCTTAATTGATTGCACTGCTCAGGGACTCATTCTTCTTTCCTATTAGAACTTTAATCCAGCCCACATTCCTCAGGTGAAGCTGATCCCACCTACAGCTCCTGGGATGACAGGTCTAAAAGTAATCCCATCTCCTTTATCAGAAGCTGGTTTTAGATAGGGCATGTCATCCACTTTAAAACAATGACTTTTGCAGGGTCTTTCTGAAAAGTTCTTCCTAGCTCTTCTGGGACAACTTTGAAGAAGGATCCTGATTTTCTACCATTTCTCCACATATACTGTATTTTTAAGCAATAATACACACCTTCTGCATTTGTTTGCTGGCAGCATCTTCCTCCCGCAAGGCACCCTCACAAGTGCCACCATGACAGTCCTCTTCCACACGTTGCTGAAAAAAAAAAAAAAAATTAGCATAGCGCACTTACAAAAATACCTGGGGTGGGGGGGTCTGCGACTGGCAAACAAATGCAGAAGGCATGCGTTCTTTGTATAAAAATACAATACTCTATACACTGAAACCTGTGAGAGCTGGATCTCAGCTGGACTGCCTTGTTTTTCCAGGTCCCGTAAGTTTTCTGCCTTTGACAGAGTGCAGTCTTAGCAGTTTTCTATTGTTCTCTATTAGTGGAAAATGTTTTCCTTCTCTGACAAGTTTCTGCCTTACACAGGTTCTGGCTTTAACAGGTTTTACTGTATTAAGAGAATTTATTGTATTTGTATTAGTCTCCTGTTGCCAACACAAATTTATTATCTTATAGTTCTGTAGGTTGGAAGTCCTATTGGCATGGCTATGTTTCTTTCTGGAGGCTCTAGGACAGAATCTATTTCCTTGCCTTTTCCAGCTTCTAGAAGCTGCCTGCATTGCTTGGCTCCTGGTCCCGTCCCTCCATCTTCAAAGCCAGCAATGTTGCATCTCTCTGACCATTCTTCCATAGTTGTATTTCCCTTTGATCACAGCAGAGAAAGATTCTCTGCTTTGAAAAACTCATGTGATTAAGTTGGTCCACCCAGATAATCTCCCCACTTAAGGTCCTTAAACTTAATCACATTTACAAAGTCCCTTTTACCATGTATAGTAACATATTCACAGGTCTGTGGATTAGGATGTAGATATCTGGTGTGTGTGTGTGTGTGTGGCGTGGGGTATTATTCTACCTGCACCACTCATCTGTCAGTTTGCTGTACTGTGGTGGCTTGCATGTTGCTGTGATGCTAAAAGTTATGCTACCAGTACTTCAAATACCAGCAGGGTCACCCATCGTGGACAGGTTTCAACAGAGCTTCCAGACTAAGACAGATTAGGAAGAAGGACCTGACAAAAAATTGGCCCGTGAAGACCTTATGAATAGCAGTGGAACATTGTGGAACATAAGCATCTCAGGTTGGAAGGCACTCAAAATACTGACATGCTTGGTAAAGTAGAGGGTCAGAAGAAAAGAGGAAGACCCTCTATGAGATGGACTGACACAGTGGCTAAAACAATGGGCTCAAACATAGCAAAGATTGTGAGCATGGCACAGGACCAGGCAGTGTTTTGTTCCGTTGCACACAGGGTCGCTATGAGTTGGAACCAACTCAATAGCATCTAACAACATTATTCTGCCTACCACAGTATTTTATTATAAAACTATTTGCTTATAAATCTATTTCCCGCAACTAACACTGAACTCATTAAGGGCAAGAACTATGTCTTATAGATTTTAACATTAGTACTTAGTATATTACACTGTGCCTAGACCATCATAGGCTCATAATAAATATTTGTTGAATGGACAATAGAAATAGCCTACAATAATCACATACTAGGCAAAACAAAAATAAACGAAACTTAAAAATAACATCAATATTCATTTTATTCTCCCATAAGCACAGTTGTGAATTAAAAAACAAACAAACAAACAAAAAAAAAAACCATTAACATTGAGTAGATTTTGACTCATAAGGACCCTACAGGACAGAGTAGAATTGTCCCATAGGGTTTCCAAGAAGCGGATGGTAGATTTGAATTGCCAACCTTTTGGTTAGCAGCCAAGCTCTTAACCACTGTGCCACAAATATTTATATAAATATATTCTAGACTAGATTATAGGATATGATAGATACTAGCTAAATTTGCATGCTCAGTTCAATTCCTAAACTGTTGTATTTTAAGAGCAAAGACTAATATGAAGAGATGAATTCTTAGGTTTCTAATTCTCAGGCATCTAATTTGCAGAGTAATAGCAGTATTGGTAGTATTACTACTGGTATAGTATAAAAGCTAACACTGAGTGCCTATTATGTACCAGACACTATGCTTTACATGTAGTATCTTGTTTGATCTTTCCAACAATTTGTAAGGGTGTCTGTCTTAGTTATCTAGTGCTGCTGTAACAGAAATACCACAAGGGGATGGTTTTAACAAAGAGAAGTTTATTTCCTTACAGTAAAGTAGGCTAAAAGTCCAAATTCAGGGTGTCAGCTCCAGGGGAAGCCTTTCTCTCTCTGTTGGCCTTTTCATCAATGTTTCCCCCCAGACTAGGAGCTTCTCCGCGCAGGGCCCCCGGGTCCAAAGCACACGCTCTGCCCCGGTGCTGCTTTCTCGGTGGTATGAGGTCCCCATGTCTCTCTGCTCACTTTTCTCTTTTATATCTCAAGAGATTGCCTCAGGACACAATCCAATCTTATAGATTAAATCCTGCCTCACTAACACAACTGCCGCCCATCGTCCCTCATTAATATCATGGAGGCAGGATTTACAACATATAGGAAAATCATACAATGCTGGGAATCATGGCACAGCCAGACTGATACACACATTTTTGGGGGGACATAATTCAATCCATGACAGTGTCATTGTTATTTTTTGCATTTATAGATAAGGAAACTAAGTTCCAGAGGTGTTAAAGGTCTGGCCAATGATTTACACTTGGTTAACTGACTTATACTTGGCTGTGATATGAACCCAGACATTCCTACTGTAAAGCCCACACCATTATTCCCCATACTATATTCCCTCCAGTTATTGTTACATTATTAATAGCTAACATCTGTCTAATGTTGCTCAGTTTTCAGAGAAAGTTTTAGGAACACCATCTTTTAAAAAAAAGAAGTTATGGAAACACATTTTCATTTTACACAGAATGAGCATATTTAACACTGTAAATGAACAACAGTATCTTTTTTGTTTCACATCTTTTCTCATAGTTTATAGCATACTTAAAAGTGAGTTTATAGCATACTTTAAAGTAAGTTTATCAAGCAGAAAAACTGATGTTTAAATTTTCATACAAGATTAAATTAAAATTAAAATTTAAACAGAAGTTTAGTACATTTTCATAGCCCTTTTAGTCGTGATTAGAATTTAGATTCAAATATGAAAAAAAAAAAAAGACTACAAGCAAGAATGAAGAAATACGCTTGGCAGAATTGCAAAACAGCAAACACACGTAACAGTTCACACATACAACTGTACACCAGTGCAGAAATGCAGATGGCACATTTTTCCGTTTTAACATTAGTCACTTTGTGTCTTTGCCAACGTTTTTCTTTGAATGTGAGCCCTCATAGGAAGAACATTTGTTAAATGCAGTCTCCTTCATGATTACACAGACAGTACTAGGACATGTTCATTGAAAAGTGTTTCCACCAAAATAGTATATTATTCTTTTTTGTCTATGGTTAAAGATATACATAAAAGGAGGGTTCTAACTGATTCAAAATCTTTTCTAAAAGATACTCAAAATTAATGGATGAGAAAGTGAAGGTGAACCCTAAATAATGATATGGTTTTTGAGAGAAAGATCCTTAAAGATAATTACTAAATCAAAGTGTCTTATTTTAGAAACAAGAAATAAAGAGGTTAAGTCACACAGTGACTTAACAGTGCCTGCAACAATAGGCTCAAGCACAGCAACAATTGTGAGGATGGTGCAGGACCAGGCAGTGTTTCGTTCTGTTGTACATGGGGGTCGCTATGAGTCGGCACCGACTCAACGACACCTAACAAGTCACACAGCTTATTAACAAAAATCACTGGCTTTGGAAGAAAATAGAACAGATTTAAATGTTACATATTAGATGGGTGACAAACAGCAAATTACCTAACTATTTAAACCTGTTTCCTCATCAATATAAAGTGCATAATAATTACCTCCTAGAGTTGTTGTGATAAAAAAAAATAAGATAATGAATTAAAAAACTTTCAGAACATACATAATAAGCATTCAGTATATGGTAGCTATTATTACTATTGTTTTTGGCAGAATTTATGTCTTGTGATTTTTACTTCTTTCTAGTGTACCATGCTGCCTGAGATAATTAATACCTTGGCGATTCTTTTTCTCATGATAATTAAATTCAGTAGTACTTTTGTTCAAGTGTTACGACAATTTAATTGCATAGAAATTGTGGTGGGATGTTTTCCATAGAACATCCTTACCCACGGGACAATCTATGCACATCAGTATGGTAGAACCGCTATTCACTTTTAGAAGAGCACAAGCTACATTCTATTAACAGACTTTTCCTGAGTGAGTGACAATCTAAGATTGACTTTCAAATGTTTTCTCTGATGCAGTATTACATGCTGTATTAATTCATGGTATTACTGTGTAGTATTGAAAATCTGCCATTTTGGCCTGCCTGGCACTTATTCCTACAGGGTCGCTATAAGTCAGAATTGACTTGATGGCAACGGGTTTGGGTACTTACTCCACCTTCTTCTGTTAGTGGCACCATGATTTAACTTTGGGGAAACCATCCCTCACCTACTTTTAGTGCATATGTTTTGGGTGAAGGGGTCCCCTTTCCCAGTTCCAGGTCTGGCTCATCAGAACATTTCATTTCCTTGGGCATAAGGATTACTTAAGGAATGAGTATGTAAACCCAAGACAAGCCAATGGAAGCTCTACCCAAGACGTTTGTAGCGCTATTGAAAAAGAGACACCTTTTTTTTTTCTTTCACTGAGGTTCTTTAGCTGTACTCCCAATGTTCTTCAACTTCACTGGGACTGTAGTCCACTGACCTCTAATTTATTGCAAACCATTAGACCTCTCCTTTTTACACTTCTCTCATTCAGCTTGAGTTCTATGGTCCAGAATTTCAATAAAACCATAAACTCCTTTGCCTTATTTGCCAAAACTCTAATCTTATAGGAACCTAACTATTTTCTCTGCCTACACTTGAATACTAGAGTACTGAGTACAGGTGTTAGAGAAAGTCACACCATAGGGCATATTAGTATCACTATAGTTTACGATCCTCATCTGGAAACCGATCTTCAAATATCCCGCATTCCTGCTTCATTTCTCTGCTCAATTTTTTTTCTGCTCTCCACAAAGACTATTTTAAACCTCTACTTTTTTTCAAACAACTAACTGTTCCTCCCTCTTCAGCACCCCCCCCCGCCCCCGCCAAAGCAAAAAACCTGACCTCTTATTTCTCAGGGAAAAGAGAAGCGGTCAGAAAAGAACTTCCTTAACTTTGTGATATAAATGTATAAATGTACCAACTACCAATGTCTATCTTCCCTGTATTCCATTTTGTTACAAATTACGAACTGAGGAACTGTTCCTCCTTCTATATTCAATTCTTCTACCTATGTTTAGGATCCCATCCCTTCCTACCTTACATTATTCCTTCTCCATTATCCCTTCTCTCTCATATATTTAATCTCTCTATCTCAAATGGATCCTTCTATTAATATTTACACGTTTAAATCTTTTCCCCCTTAAGACAGCACTCTGTCTACACTACATTCTTCACTAGTTTGGCTTTGTCTTTCTTCCCCTTCATAACCAAACTGGAACAGTGGTCTCTGTTTATTTCCATTTCTTCATCTTTGTCAAGAACTGTGAAGGGAGTGAGATTTTATCCTACTTGCAAGTTAACAAGTTAGCCTGCCACAGTTTCATGAATGCTGGCAGAAGACACAAGACACCTGGGTCAAACATAAAGGGCTTTATTACTCATGCCACAGCAAGCAGCATGAGTTTCATGTTCACGTTGGCTACTCTTGCTCCCTAAGACCCACAGGGGTGACACAGTGTGACCCAGGTTGATGCTGCATGCAGTGGACTTGCATCACCGCTGAGGAACACAGAGTTTAGGAAACCTCAGTCTTTTATAAGAAACCCTAGTGGTGTAGTGGTTAAGAGCTATGGCTGCTAACCAAAAGGTAGGCAGTTTGAATCCACCAGGTGGTCCTTGGAAACCCTATGGGGCAGTCTACTCTGTCCTATAGGGTCACTGTGAGTCGGAATCGACTCGACAGCAATGGGTTTGGTTTTCTTCGTTTAATCTGCCCAATCTCTGTCCTAAAACCAAACCAAAAACCTGTTGCCCCTGAACCCACCAGCTGCTCAGCGGGAGAAAGATGTGACAGTCTGCTTACGTAAAGATTACAGCCTTGGAAACCCTATGGGGCAGTTTTACTCAGTCCTACAGATTATAGGAGACGGAATCAACTCAATGGCAATGGGTTTGGTTTTTTCGGTACACCTGTGGTTATAATCCCATTTGTGAATGGGTTTTCTTTGTTATGTTAATTAGACATGTAATCGTGTTGTGTGTCTTAATCCAATTACCTTCGAGATATAAAAGGAACAGATTAGGCACAGAGAAGCAAGCAGAGATGGGGGAAGTTAGATGTCAGGCCACATGAAGACCACCAACGAACCAAGGAACAGAAGCTGAAAAGAAACATGGAGTTTCCCCAAGGGTGGACAGAGAGAGAGACAGAGAGCCTTCCCCTAGAGCTGGTACCCTGAACTCAGACTTCTAGTTTCCTAAACTATGAGAAAATAGAAGCCATCCACTTGTGATATTTCTGTTACAGCAGCACTAGATAACTAACACCTATGAAAAATTGTCTCCCAATCTTCCATTCATATCTCAAAAAAAAAAAACCAAACCCACTGCTGTAGAGTCGATTCCGACTCATAGTGACCCTAGAGGACAGAGGAGAACTGTCCCATAGGGTTTCCAGGGCTGTAAATATTTACAGAAGCAGACTGCCACCTCTTTCTCCCATGGAGCGGCTGGTGGGTTTCAACTGCCAACCTTCTGGTTAGCAGCCGAGTGCTTTAATCACTGTGCCATCAGGGCTCCATTCATATCTCAACCTGCCCCATCTGGCTTCTGTCTCCATTTACACAACCAAAACAGTTCTTGATAAGGCTATGGATAAACCGCAGTATCAATAAATTAAATAGACATTTTCCAGTCCTCATTTAACCCCATTACTAAGAAGCATTCACTACTGGTGATACTTTTTGACTTCTTTTGAATTTTATGGTATTACATCCTCCTGGTTCTATTTTCATCCCTCTGGCTACTCCTTCTCAGTCTCCTTTGTTCTTCACCATTCTCCATCCAGCTATTAAATATTGGTCTTCAACCTTTGGTCCTAAGCATTCATCTCTTTTCACTCTATACTCTCCCCAAATAAGCTCATCTAAATCTTATAGTTTCAATTACCCCCAATAAGTCAAAGATTTAAATATTATCTCTAGCCTAGACTTCTCTTCTGCACTCTAGACCCATATGTTTAACTATCTACTTGACATTTAAAACTTGGATATCTTAATACACCCAAGGCCAAATCTGTGATTTCCCTCTTCAAACGTGGTCTTCATTCAATGAACAGAGTCTCAGGAATGAAATCTATCCTAATTTCTACAAGCCAGAATACGAGGCATGATATATGACATCTTTTTCCTCATTCCCTATATCCAATTTATCAATGGGACCTGTTGATTTTTATACCTAAATATCTCCCAAATCTATCCATTTCTTCCAATCTGATTCTACATACCCATCTCACTCAGCCTCATCTTACACCTTGTTCCCTCCCTTGCTTTCTCTGCTTTGGCCTCAATGTTATAACTTTAATCCCTCATACTCATCTGCTTTTTCCTGACCCAGAACTTTTTATAAATCATCCTTCTGCCTGGTATGTTCTACCCTTTTCTTTTCATCCTAATTTCTATTCATTCTTCAAGGCCTGTCTTGAGCTCCCTGCTGAAAAATCTTATTAAATGCTCTTGTCACACCACATAGCTATCATTATCACAGATGAATTTTATGTTTTGTTTGTGTGATTATTTCTTTTATGTCAATTTTCCTCACTGGCCTGTAAGCAGTAAAAAAACCAAAAATCTTGTTTTTCCTTTTTAATTGTTGTATTCTCAGTGCCTGCCATATTTTAGGCACTTCTATCTGGACTACAAGGATTTATAAGATAACCCATGTAACCATTCTACTAATTCAGCCTACTTTCTTATTGTCTCCTAAAATGAGCTCTATTTTAGTCAAGTCCCCCTGCTCTGCTCTTCCTTTCCATTCACATCTAAGGCTAATGAACATTGTATTATACATCCACTATGCTTGTTTCCTATGTTATTTAGAACTCAAAACAATCCTATGAGGTAGGTATATTATGAGGAGTATAAGACTTACAAATATTAAGTTACTTGTTCAAATACAGATAATGCATTAAAGAGCCAAGATTGAATTTTGGACTGACTCCACAGCTATGACACCATACTAGTTAGGTAACATTTCCATTTTAAACTCAGTATGTAAAAGGTTGTTTGCAGCTTAGTTATAAAAGTATGAGACAGCCATTTATAAAGCCCAAACCTAAATTTTTGGATAAAATAGAAAATTTGGGGGCTAGGGCAAGGAAAGCCTCTTAAGTGTAGGAGACGTCTTCTACATGGGTAGTCAATGCATAAGTATTGGAAATAGATAAGATGTAACCGAACATGATCCCAATTACTGAATGTCAAGGAAATCAATATATGAAGAGCATGAATAAAGAGTGCTTTATAAACTAGTTAAAATACTAAACCCCAGAACAATGTTTTTATTATTGCATTAACCACAGCATTCGGCAAGGTTATGCACTGTGAGGTTTAAGAGGCTTATTTTATCATGTATGTCCCCCAACACATTTACACATACATTCATACACATACACGTTGTTTTTTGCTCTAAATCTTGCTCTTTGTCCTTGTAAGTGGGCTTGTGTAAGCAGGGAGATAGCCCTGATTCCTAGTTATAAGCAACTGTGAGGCAGTGTCTCCACAGAAGATAATAACAAACAACATAAAACAAAAAAACAAGGATTTATTGTTCTTCTACTCCATCTTGTTCTTTGGCTGGTATATAATCTACCTTCTTAACACCTCCCTAGATAACTGAATGTTCCCAGAAAATGAGCACTCCAACCCTAACACAGTGTTTCACCATGTGTTTTGTGGCCTCAGTGCAGGCAACATCCTTCCTAGACTTTGCCCGCATCTTGATGATGCCATGTATCCTACACGCTGACTCCTCACATATTAGCTCTTGAATTAGTGAAGTTTCACATGCTCAGACTAGCTAGCTGATGAATGGCAGCTGCAGACACTAACAAAAAGGAATTGTGAAAATTTTCTTAAGGCGTCCCGAAAGAGGGCAGACTGAAGTTTGCATGCTTGCTACTCAGCAGAGCTTGACTTCTGATTCTGTTATCTAGGTAGCTCCAGGACGTAGGTAGGTTTGCACTCTTCAGTGACCAAGGTGCAACAGTGGCAGCAGAGATGAAATGACCGGGGAAGCCTATGAAGTTGACCAGGAATATTTATGTTTAAAATATACTATTTCTGCTGTAATGAGAGTCTACTCCAACATCTCTTGCCTAAATGACCTGGTTAGAATCTCCAGTACAATGCTGAGTAGATGTGACAAGAAAAGGCAACTTTGTCTTGGTTCTGATCATGGGGAAAAAACTTTCAGTCTTTCACCATTAAGCATGATGTGAGCTGTGGGCTTTTCATAAATGCCCTCTATCAGGTTGAGAAAGTTTCCTACTAGTTTGAGCATTTTTTATCACGAAATTGTGTTGTATTTTGTCAAAAGCTTTTTCAGTGTCTATTCAGATCATGATACGGTATTTGTCCTTTACCTATTAATATGGTGCTTTACATTAATTGATTTTTGGATGTTAAACCAATCATGTATTCTTGGGAAAAATACTGCTTGGTCATGGTGTATATGTTTTTATACATTGCTCTATTCAGTTTACTAGTATTTTTTTGAGAATTTATGCATCTCAATTTTAAGGAATATTGGTCTATGGTTTTCTTGTGATGTCTTCGTTTGGTTTTTGTATCAGGATAATACTGGCCTCAGAGAATAACTTGTGAAGTGCTCTCTCCTCTTCATTTTTAAGAATAATTTGTGAAGAATTGGTACTCATTCTTTGAATCCTTGACAGAATTTAACAGTGATGCCATCTGTCTCGGGTTTTTCTTTGTGGGAAGTTTTAAAATTACTAATCCAATCTCTTTACTTGCTAAAGGTCTATCCAGATTTTCTATTTCTTCTTGAGTCAGTTTCAGTAATTTATGCCTTCCTAGGAATCTGTCCATTTCATCTAAGTTATCTAATTTGTTGGCATATATTTGTTCATAGTATTCCCTGGTAATCCTTTTTATTTCTATACGGTTGGTAGTGATGTCTACTTTTTCATTTCTGATTTCATTAATTTGAGTCTTCTTTCTTCTTCTTTGTCTTTTTTTCCCCCTTGGCCAGTTTAGCTAAAGGTTTATCAATTTTGTTAATCTTTTTAAAGAATAAACTTTTGGTTTTGTTGGTTTCCCTTAAAGTTTTTCTATTCTCTATTTTATTTCCATTCTACTCTTTATTATTTCCTTTCTTCTGCTTGCTTTGGGTTTAGTTTGTGCTTCTTTTTCTAGTTTTTTAAGGTAGAAGTTTAGGTGATTGATTTGAGATTTTCCTTTCTTTTTAATATAAGCATTTGCAGCTATAAATTTCCTCTGAGCACAGCTTTAGCTGCATCTCATACATTTTACTATAGTGTGCTTTTGTTTTCACTCATCTCAAAAGTATTTTCTAATTTCCCTCGTGATTTCTTCTTTGACCCACTGATTGTGAGTCTGATATTTAATTTCCACGTTTTGAATCCTCGAAATTTCTTCCTATTACGAATTTCTAATTTAATTTCATTATGGTCACAGAACATATTTTGTATGATTCAGTCCTTTTATAAGAAGTCCTGATGGCACAATGGCTAAGTGCTCAGTTGCTAACTGAAAGGTCAGCAGTTCAAACTCACCAGCCGCCCTTGGGAGAAAGATGTGACAGTCTGCTTCCGTAAAGATTTATAGCCTTGGAAACTCTATGGGGGCAGTTCTACTCTGTCCTACAGGGTCACTATGAGTCAGAATCGACTCGACGGCAATGGGTTTTTGAATTCAGGCCTATTAAATTTATTGAGGCTTGATTTATGGCCTAGCATATGGTCTGTCCTGGAGAGTGTTCCATGTGCACTTGAGAAGAACGTGCATTCTTCTGTTGTTGAGTGGAGTATTGTATAGATGACTGTTTGTTCCAGTTGGTTTATAGTATTGTTCAAGTCTTTTCTTTCTTATTCTTCTGTCTAGGTGTTCTAGTATTAAAAGCAGCTATTGTTAATTTGTTTATTTTTCTCTTCAGTTCTGTTAGTGTTTGCTTGTGTTTTGGATATATTTTGTGGCTTGGTTGACAAGTGCATATATGTTTACAATCGTTATATCTTCCTGATAGACTGACCCTTTTACCATTATGAAATGCCCCTCTTTATCTGTAGTAATAGTTTTTGTTTTCAAATCTCTTTTGTCTGTTATTCGTGTAGCCATCTCAACCTTTTATGGCTGTTGTTTGTATGGTATATTTTTTTCCATCCTTTTACTTTCAACCTACTTGTATCTTTGAATCTAAAGTGTGTCTCTATAGACAACATATAGCTGGATCTTTTTTTTTTTTTAAACCCAGTATGAAAATCTCTGCTTCCTGATTGCTTAATTCATTCACAATTTAATGTTCTTATTGATTTGGTTGGATTTACATCTGCCATTTTGCCTTCTATATGTCTTTTTTGTTCCTGTATTTCTCCTTTGTTGGTTTCTTTTGTATTAGGTGAATATTTTCTAGTGCCACAAATTTAATCCTGAAGTAATTTTTTAACTATATTTTTTAGTTCTTTTCTTAGTGGTTGCTCTTGGGCTTAAAATATACATCTTAACTTATAAAAATATACCTCAGATTTATATTAAAGTGATTCCAGAATATCGAAACTTTACTCCTATATAGCTCCATCTCTCCTTTTTTTGTGTACTACTTATCAGAATCTATCCAGAATGCTTCTTAGAAGCACGGATGGCGAGACTACATCTCACATACTTTGGACATGTTATCAGGAGGGATCAGTCCCTGAAGAAGGACATCATGCTTGGTAAAGTAGAGGGTCAGTGAAAAAGAGGAAGACTCTCAATGAGATGGACTGACACAGTGGCTGCTACAATGGGCTCAAGCATAACAACGATTGTGAGGATGGTGTAGGACTGGGCAGTGTTTTGTTCTGTTGTACATAGGGTTGCTATGAGTCGGAACAAACTCGATGGCACCTAACAACAACAACAAACTCAGATTTACACTAAATTAATCTGTGAAATATAGAAACTGTACTTCTACCTACCTCCATCCCCCTCTCCTTGATTGTGCTATTACTGTTATACAAATTTATGTCTCTACATGTTACAAACTGAAAAATATACTGTTAAAATTATTGCCTTATGTAATCTTATGCTTTGCAAAGAAGCTGAGAAAAGAAAGAAGAACAAGCACATATTTATATAATTATAATACTAACATTCTTATTTACCCTTTCTGGTTCTCTTCATTCCTTCTGTGGATTTGAGTTACCATTTGGTATCATCTTCTTATTCCAGTACAGCCTTGTTCCCTCCTGCCTCCTTCGTGCTGATATTGTCAAATATATTACATTCCAGTTTATTACAGGCTCAGGAATACAATTATATACATATTATTGTATGTAATTGTCTTTTAAATCAGTCAAGAGATGATAATATATGCAATTATACTGTCTTTTGTAATTACCTATATAGTTATCTTTACCAGAACTCTTTGTTTTTTTGTGTGGATTCTAATTACTGTCTTGTGTCATACTGTAGAACTTTCTTTAATAGTTGTTGTAAGATAGGTCCACTGGCAAAAAAAAATAAAAAAATAAAAATCTGTTTTTATTTATCTGAGAATGTCTTTATTTCACCTTCTTTTCTGAAAAATAATTTTACTGGATATAAGTTTCTTGGATGATAAATTTTTACTTTCAGCACCTTGAATATATTGTCCCATTGCCTTCTGGCCACCAATGTTTCTGATGAGAAGTCAGCTGTTAATCTTGTTGGGGCTCCTTTGTATGTGATGAACTGTTTTTCTCTTGCTGCTTTTCAAATTTTCTTTGTCTTCCAAAATTTTGACTCTGATATGTCTGGTGAGGATCTCTTTGTATTTATCCTACTCAGAGTTCACTGGATTTCTTTATATGTAGATTACTGTTTTTCATTAAGTTTGGAAAGTTTTCAGTTACTATATCTTAGGATATTTTTTCTGCCCTTTTCTCTATCCACTCCTACTGTTACCCCATTATCTGAATGTTAGTGTGCTTAATTGTGTCCCACATTTTTCTGAGGCTCTGTTCTCTTGTCTTCATTCTTCTTTTTTTTGCCGTTATTTAGATTGTATAACCTCTATCAATCTATTTTCAAGTTTACTATTTTTTTTCTTCTGTACTGTTCAGTCCCTCTAGTGAATTTTCAGTTTGTTTATTATACTTTTCAACTCTAGAATTTCCTTTTTTAAAAAAATAATTTCTGTCTCTTTGTTGATATTCTCTATTTAATGAGACACTGTCATCATCCACTGTCATCATACCTCCTTTCATTCTTTAAGCAATTGTTTTCTTTAGTTCTTTGAACACATTTATAATAGCTATTTTGAAGTCTTTGTTTGCTAAGTCCAGCATCTGGGCTCCTTCAAAAGCAGTTCCTATTGCCTGCTTTTTTTTCCTGTTTGTGGGTCAAATATTAAGCATCTCTCATAATTTTTTGTTCATAACTGGACATTTTACATAATATATTGTAGCAATACTAGATACTGATTCCTCCCCACTCCCCAGAGGCTTATTATTGCTGTTTGCTCGATTATTTGTTTAGTAACTCAGCTGAACTAATTCTGCAAAGTCCATTTTCCTGTAGTGTGCAGCCTCTGATATTCCTATTCGTATTTTTCCCCCTTGTTTTCATCTTCTAGCCTGCCTACCTAGGAGCTGCCCTGGGTTAGCATAAGCCACTTATTGGCTTAAGCTCCCCTTAGCCAGTTAGAGTTTTACTCTTTACCATTAGATGTATCTGTGGCTTGGAAACTACTATCACAGTTCAGGAAATTTACGTTTTTGCCTCATGTTCATCCAGGAGGGTCCCATTCTGATTGCTCCTGGGGCGGGGGGGGGGGTGCCTTGGGCATGTACACAGTTTTCCAGACTGCCAGGGATGATTATAATGTTATTTTTAAGCCTAGCTTCTTAGGAGTTGCCCCTGGGTCATAGTAACTTATTGTTCAATCAGTGTTTGGTCAGAGGTTGTGTTTAAGCCCCTTATCCAGTGAGGATTCTGCCCTGTGCTGATTGATCTATGTGAAGTTTGGGGTATGCTTTAAGTCTGTCCCATATCCTGCTATAAGAGCTCCTGAGTGGGAGTAGCCTAGCACATGTACACTGCCTTCCTAATCTTCAGAGTTGACTGTGATCTTCTTGGATGACTCTTGCCATGGCTCTCTCTTTTAAACTTCTGGATGCTCTGTTATTTTGATGTATCATGGAGCTGCCAACCAAAACAAAAACAAACAAACAAACCCACTGCCGTCAAGTTGATTCCAACTCATAGTGACCCTATAGGACAGAGGAGAATTGACTGTAGGGTTTCCAAGGCTGCAAATCTTTACAGGGGTAGGCTGCCACATCTTTCCTGGAGCTACCAGCCTCCTCTTAATTGCTCTCCACTAAGACCTGTACTGTTTTCAACAATACTTTAGGCATGGAGTTCTTCACTCTCTTTTCCAAATAAAGTCAGTACTCTCAGGCAGATGTGGGAAGTTCTTTACCCTTATCATTTGCTAGTTTTCTGGAAACAGTCCTGAGACTTTAAACATTTTAAAGAGTGATGTTTATTCTTCATATGTCCTGTGGTGCTCAAATTCTGGGTATCATTTAACTTTTGAGGACCTATTTAATCAGATGGTTCTTCTAACATTAAAAAAATTTTTTTTAAATATATATTTATATAAATATATTTTATAAATATATGTAGATTTATATAAATAAATATAACGTTATTTATACTTACAGTTTAAATTAATAAAAAACAATGGCTTCCATTTTCTCCTTTCTCATTATCCTCTCACACTGAACATTAAATAGGCAATTTTCCTTCTTTGCTCAGGAGAGTCTACCAAGTATTTTAGCTGGTAATTAACTCATTTTTTTCATTAAGCCTAAGGCAAGTTAACTGGAAATTCCAATCTCAGAATAGTCCTGTTTATCCCTTAGTCGCTTTTTAAGTTGCTTTCACTATGTTAAATATCACACCCAAATCTGTTCTTTGAAACACTTTTTAGCATAATTAAAGTACTTTCTATCAATAATTCTCAACAGATGCATAAATGTTGTTAGAAGTAAATCAAGAGTGCTCTGTGAGCCTTAAAAGTGTCTTTTCTTTCTTACTCCCCACATTAAATCATTGGAAGTCCAGGAGGAAAAAAAATAAACAAATAAACACATTAACACACACAAAAACAAATAAAACTATCTTAAGCTATCATTAATATTCAACATAACATTTGCGATTGTTTTATTGTAGAAACATTTTCACTTTACAGAACCAATTGAATTCAACAATTTTCTTTTTTTCTGATGCCTATATTAGATAATAAGACTACATCCTTAACTTCAAGAAGCTAACGATCTAGTACGGAGGTTAAGATTTATATACAAATAAGTATATTTTAAGGCATAATGTGATAAATGTTTAAGAGTTGCAAGATGCTTGGCATTTACCTCAGAAAAGGAGCTGATGTAGTAAAAAATTATATCAGGAGAATCGGAAAAAAAAATTAGCGCAAAGCTTTCAAATATTTGCTTGTTAGATGCTGTTCTAAAAAATGATATGGTGTGTTTAACTGCTTTTGTCTTGTTAATATAATAGGATAGGTACTTACACCATTGATGTACCACAAACTGAATGTGTGGTTATCAAAAACATCTTTACTTCAGTATTTAGTCACCTGCAAGGACTCGTTTCTTGTTTTTTCATTCCTCTTCATCTCAAAGTCTGGCCTTATATAGGGATGCTCTGACATGTGTAAGCCTTGAAAACAAGAACTAAATAATGTTTAAATGAAGTCTTTAACCAATTTCACAACACATTTATTAATAAAGGAGCCCTGGTGGCACAGTGGTTAACAGCTCAGCTGCTAACTAAAAGGTCGGCAGTTCGAATCCACCGGCCGCTCCTTGGAAACACTATGGGGCAGTTCTACTCTGTCCTATAGGGTTGCTATGAGTCAGAATCGACTCGACAGCAACAAGTTTTATTAATAAAAACAATAGCTAACATTTATTGAATACTTATTATGTATCCAGTATTGTTTTAAGCACTGTAATCTTTAAAACAAACCCATAAGAATCATTATTATCCCCAAATAAGGAAACTGAGGAAGAGAGATTACATAATTTAGTCAAAATCACATAGTAACTGGTGAAGTAGACGCACATTTAGGCAATCTGTCTCTGAAGTCCATGTTCTAAAACCCTATACTACCTGCTTGCTTATAATTATAAACTCAATCTTGTGATTATTCACATTCTATTTGCTTTAATATATCAGTTTTTAACAGTACTTAAAACAGTTAAACTTGCTTTGATTCACTTATATTCAACAAAAATAACAAATTATTTAAAAATCGTTTTGTGGTGTTTATATTTGGCCTGCTGCACAGTACAGCACCTCGTCTCAATAGTGATTCTTATTATTTGTCCAGGATTTAAACATTTTCTTCTTTTCCTAAAAATAAAAACCAAAATCAACTTCTAACTCTTAATCCCACTCTTGTCCTCCCAGGAGAAAAGGAAAACAACAGAGGTTGGTACAAGGACTAAGCACACAGTGTACTTCAGAGGCAGATTTTTTTTTCCCCAACCATCTCTAGTCAAGAGAGAAAATGTATCTTATTTAAAAGCAAGAAAATCACCACTTTTTTTCATGAAATTTTCTTGCCTTAGTAGTATATGTTTAATAATGACTGAGAAGAAAGAACAATAAATTAACGTGCAAAATGTTTTCCAATGATCATGGAAAGATTGTCTTTACAGATAACATAATTTTTGATTGAATTATGGAGCGACAGTAAGAAGGAGGAAGAACAATGATAGAAAGAAGAAAGTTGGGAGTCAGTTTTGGAGGGATTTTAAGTCATTAAAAAGTCTTCTCCCAAAAAGTAACTGGGATTTTGTTCTACTTCATCCACTCCACCATTCCATTCTACCTCTCAAAAAGAAGACTTTTTTGAAAAAGAACTGTTACCTTCTCCTGAAAGGCAGGACTGTCATATTTGGGAAACACTAATTGCATGTAGTATCACACAGGAAGGAAAGAAAATGCATCAAAATTATTAAGGAAGAAACGTTATGAGTTTTAGCGGCTCATATAAATAGTTATATATTTAGCCCATTTTGGCTTGGATTTCTCCTTTCAGTTTAGAACCTACAGTCTATCGTTTCAACTATGAATTCGTAGCCACATGTTATCCCCACCCCTGACTTTCAACAGCCTCCAATTTCGCTGCTTCGTTTTCCAGGTTGCTAAGTGTTGTTGGTGAAAATCACCTAACTACGCTGATGCCTAACAAGAAAATCATGTTGTCTTAGTATACTTGGTACTCTTTTTGATACTCCCAAATTCTTTCACTCACCTCTCCATAACTATCCATCCAATTATTTATATTTATTGCTGCAAATCTTTCCCACTCTTCTATTTTTTCCTTCCTAGAGGTGTTGCTATTTCTTTTCGATGTTAACCTAAGATCATAATCTCAAATCCTCCCATGCATTCACCTAAGTACCAAAGCGAACTTTAAACTGTAACTTACACCTTTTCATTCCTGAGGCAAGAGAAGCAAAATAGAGATTCCGACTGGAACTGGGACACTTATTAGGCAACTCACACTTCCGTTTAGGACAAAACTAAGAAAGGCAAAAATATTGCACAAGCAGAGGCACAGGCAGAATCTGAGACACTAACTAGATGAGGACTGGTTCTCAAAAGCACTGAGTCTAACGTTGATGCTGCTGTTCTGGTTGCTTGACCATAATATATTGAAAAAAGTCATCAACATTTTTGACTTTGTGAAATCCTTTTTAGAATTAAATTTTAGGATAGGATTTTTAAGTTTGTACCTAGATCAAGGAATTATAGTTTCATGAAAGTCCGACAACTCCTATTTTCCTATGCTATTATTGTATTTTTCCATGCTGTATTTGAAAAGTTACAGATAAACATGGCTGATATATCTATTGTTGTTGATGCTGTTAGCTACCGTGGGGTTGGCCCCTGACTCATGGTGACCCATACACAATTGAAGGAACTGCTGCCTGGTATGGCAGCATTCCCATGATTGGTTGTGGATTGGACCATTGTGATCCAAACGATATTCACTGGCTGATTTTCAGAAGTAGTTCACCAGGTCTTTCTTCCAACTCTGTCTTACGGATGCTCTGCTGAAACCCGTTCAGCATCACAGCAACATGCAAGCCTCCACTGACAGACAGGTGGTGGCTGAGAATGATGTGAATTGGCTGGGAATTGAACCTGGATCTTGTGCATGGAAGGTGAGAATTATACCACTGAACCACCATTGCCCTCTGGTATGTCTAATAAAACTAAACCCGTTGCTATTGAGTCTGTTCCAACTATGGTATCCCCATGTTTTACAGAATAGAACTGCTTCAAACAGTTTTCTTGGCTGTAATCCTTATGGAAGCAACTGCCACATCTTTCTCCTGAGGAGCAGCTTGTGGGTTCGAACTGCTGACCTTTTGGTTAGCAGCCGAATGCTTTACCACTGTGCCACCAGGGCTCCTTTTTAGGTTAGCAGTCAAGTGCTATA
>NW_004444086.1:3840390-3855101 GCF_000243295.1 Trichechus manatus latirostris
GGTTGCTATGAGTCGGAATCGAATCGACGGCAATGGGTTAACGGGTGCAATTCTTAGTAAATGAAATGCCTATTAAGTTATCACTCTATCACCTGGACTATGTGGGGGGAAAAGTTTATTAATTTTTCATTATTCATTTAAGGCACTAAACAATCTGCAGTAACCGAGTCTTTAGGTAAAGAAAAATATATGGGTTTATGACACTTTTTATGGAAGAAATTCTTCAAAAAATAGTCTATCTATATAAAGTAGCCGTATTTTATAATGAAGTATATTAGTTGTTTTAATTTTAGGCGCAGGATGATGTGGTGAGAATGATTAGAAGTTTTCAGCTTACGTGATAAAGCCTGTAGTTACGTTCCAAAGTTACGATCTTCTCTCAGAAAGTTTTGCACCTGTACTTTATGCAAGATGTGTTGTGCCCTATTTGTGGCAAGTCTGCAGGCCTTTGTGATTTGCCAGACTGATAGCTGCTTACTTTCAGGAAACCACACTCTGGTTTCTTGATGTCTGCCATGTCCTCCCTGAGTACCATTAATCTTTGATTACTGAACTCTAGCTCCAATAATGCACAAACCTTGACTCATAGAATATGCTGGCCTATTAAAAACAAAACAAAACAAACAAACAAACAAAACCTTCAGCCAATTTAGTTCAATTCAGCAAATAATTAAATTCCTACAAGGAGCAAGGTAAATGCTGTGGGCTACACAAAATAAACAATCCATATTCTCTGCGATTAAGCTGCTTAATATATGAGGAAAGATACATATCCAAATCACATTTAAACACTGCTGTACTCTTCTTTACTAAAAAAAAATGACGTGTACCTTTATAAAAGGTTCATAGTTTTCTTCTTACCTTTCTGAGTATTCTCAGCTCAGACAACTCTGCTGATGCCAGATTTGTATGTTCAACTGCATATTCAACATTTCCACATGAATGTCTTGTAGGAACTTCAAACTCAACATGCCTAATATCAAACTCAAAATTATTTGTACTATATTTGGGTCTTCACCAGGTCCCCTACCTCAGTGAATGGTAACCCAGCAGTGCAAGCCAGAGGCCTAGACTCATTCTAAATGTCCTTCATCTTACTTTTGCTGGTTTGTTCCTTCTGAGTTTATGTGTTAGAACTCCTCAGGGGCTTATTTCTAGGCCATCTTCTCTTCTTACTTTATATTCTTTCCTGATGGAGATTTTATCTAATGATTTAATTGAAGGAAGTGGTAGTTCAGTAGTAGAATTCTCACCTTCCGTGTGGGAGAACGGGGCTCGATTCCCCGCCAGTGCACCTCAAGAGCAACCGCCACTAGTCTGTCAGTAGAGGCTTGCGTGTTGTTATGATGCTGAACAGTGGAACTTCCAGACTAAGTTAGACTAGAAAGAAAGATCTGGCAATCTACTTCTGAAAATCAGCCAGTGAAAGCCCTGTGGGTAACAACAGTCCAATCCTACCGTGCATGGATTCATCATGAGTAAGGGGCCGACTTGACAGCAGCTAATAACAACAAAGATTTAATTAATGTTTATATGATTTATATGCTGAAGACTCAATTTTTAATCACACCCTAGCCAACAGAAAATGATTAGTGAAATATTTTTTAATCTCTTCAGAAAAAAACTGTTACTTTGATTTTTCCATTTTTAAATGGAAAAGTTTTTTTTTCTATTTTCACTTGCTTATTAGTCTTTTGTTCAATAAACTTATTAAACACATATATTCCAAGCATTTGCTCCTCACAAAAACTCTTTATAATAGGTGCTATTAGGCTTTAGAGGTCAAGTGACTTCCTCAGAGTCAGACAACCAACCAGGATTTGAACCAGGAATCTTCTGACTACAAATTCTGAGCTTTTTCCAATAAACTTAGATGCCATGTCATGGCAGTCCCATGTGTGTGAGAGTAGAATTATATCTCATAGGGCTTTTACTGGCTGAATTTTGGAAGTAGATTGCCAGGCCTTTCTTCTGAAGCACCTCTGAGTGGATATGAACCTCTAAACTTTGGTTAGCAGCTGACTGCATTAACCATCTGCACCTTCCAAGGACTCTGTAGTTTATCAGAAAATGCCTTTTTTAGAAAATGCACTTTGCTATAGATAACTTACATCTATCCTTCTTGTCCTCACCCCTTCATATCATGTAATCAAACCTCAAAATCTCTTAGCGCAAAGGAACTGAACTAGGTATTAAAAGGAAAGAAAGCAAAATATTTAAACAAGTTAATTATAAGATATGATACATAATTCTCCTTAAGAAATGTACTTAAAAAAAATTTGCTAACTGAGGTAAGTCCATAATTAATTGACCTTTTCCTCTCATCTTTCCACAAAGGAACAAATGAATATGAAACAGAGAATTGAAAGGGGGGATGGGTGAGAAAAATTGAGAATTTAGGTTGGAGAGAAATATAAGTTACCATGATTACTAAGACTGAGCCTCAGATTCAGCTGTGCTATCTCAGGGAGTCAAAGCAAAAGGAGGGGCACAGTCAAATAAGTAATTCTCACTTCCTTTAGGTGTCTGCTCAGATATCACCTCTGTGAGCCCTTCCATTACCACCTAATTTAAAATAGCAGCCCCATCCCACACCCATTATCCCCCTTCCCTGCTTTTATTTTTCTCCATAGCACTGATGTACTTGTTCATTTATTCACTGTTTCTCTCTCCTTATTATTGAGAGCAATGCAAAATAATTCTTATCTACATGGAAGATTCATGAAGAGAGAGAGCTGAGGCCTGTTTATGTTTGTTTCTTGGTTTGTAACCCTGGTACCTAGAACAGTGCCTGGAAAATAGTAGGAGCTCAATACATTTTTTGAATGAATGGATTAAAAAGCTATCAAGTAACTATATGCTAGCCAGAAAGGTAAGGAATAAACAAATAATAAATACAGAAAATTGTCTATAATGACTATGATCAGTTATTAAAGCAATTGATGATCTATACGATATAAGTGGAGAAAGAAAATGCCTTCATTGTACAGATAGGTTGTTAGAGCAACTAGAGTCTTAAAACAGCCAAGTATAGAGTACCTGAGGACGTTGATAACCAAACAGCTAATCATTTAAACTCCAAGGGGCAAATATTATCATCTAGAAATGGCAGAGTCATTATACATTTTTTATTATATTACTGTTAAATAAATTCTACACAGCAAATAACAAAGGAAGAAGTTTGGTACGTTCTTTAATTTTTTTCTTCACATATTTATTCTCAAATGCTTTACACTGGCTAATTCTATTGCTGTCAATGATGGTCATGCTAAATGGTTAATTCTCTATGAAGAAATCATTCTTGCACTGGTTTAAATTCAAAAGCTTAAACGACATCTGTTTCACTCCTGTGAAACTCTTCAGTAGACAACTCAAAAGTTGTCTATGAAACCAGTGACCACTCAACACATGGAAAAATATGCTAGGATCACATGAACAATCAACTGGGATTTGTGTGCTAAATAAAAACTTGACACAGTTATGGAATTCCTGGAGCCGCAATCTTGTTCTCATCAAAATTTGTTTTTCAGGAGTCATAATAGCATCAGGTTAATTTTAGTTATATACCTCAACAGATAGAACTAAGAAAAAGAAACCAATCCATGCTTTTTACATGTTTATAAACCGTGCATTTTCACAGGTACACTGAATGTATGCATTCAGTATTTCCATGGGAGCAAATCAGAAAAGAATTAATATTTTCTAGAGCACGGTGCTGTAAAGGGAGAAATGAGGTACCCTCACTATCCACATTCAGTATAAGCAAAAAAGATAACTGGGCACATCCAATGGAAAACTATGCATTGCTTAGAAAATTGTTTAGTCTTCATGACCTTTGAGCTATTTTATAAGTTTATAAATTATAGATAACCAATAGCAATGCAAACTAATTCCTATATACAGACATGCAAACAAATTCTGTTCCAGTGGCAGTTAAATTGACCTCCTTCCCTGTCACAGAAAAAGCCAATTTCATGTCCATTTGTAAATTCATTTCAACATTTTCTTTACTCCATATATATATTTGGTTCTTTGATTTCTCCTCTGAATATTTGTAATATTTACCTGGTTCCTTCATTAATAATGAGCTAAATAAAATCTTTACCATGTGTTCATTTTATATTTAATGAGAGCCACGATTTTATCCTCCCCACCCCGCCCCCTTTTTTTAAAAAATTATCCTTTAACATTGTCATTATTGAAATGGCTAGTTTGCATTTTAACTCACGCTAGCTATGGGCTTCATTTACTATCTTTCCTATGCTCAGTTCGAGAAAAATAAAAAAAACAAAACTGCAAATTTAGACCAAGCACATTAATTAATACCAGGTAATAGTCTAAGTTCCTATGTTTGTTAGCCTTTCATCTTCCTTATATTGTGGTGGCTTTTAAATACAGCATAAAAGTAATACAATCTTTGCCTGAATTCTTACAAACGTCTCACAGTGGTCTTTAGCTCAGTGCACAACAAACACCCTAAGTTTCTTTTCTGTTGATTCTGATAAGAGAGTAGGTTCCTATTATACACAAAGATCAAGCTTTTCCCTCCTCTAAGCTAATCTCTGTCATGGTAATTTCTCCTGGGAAGCCATATTACTTCAGCAAAGACATAAATTGAGATTTCACCAGCAGTGTCTTTTTAGAGAGAAGTTTTGATAGACTTTATATTAGCTCAGAGATGGCAAAATAATTTCCTGAAGCATTTGCCATATAATGTGGTCTCTGCTCTCATGGAGGTTATGTTTTAGTGTGTGTGTTATGTGAGGGGAAGAGAATGGGAGAGGAAGGGAGAACGGAAAACAAACATGTTAACAAACAAATACATGAGGTGATTTCAAATAGTGATATGAGCTATGAGGAAAAGAGAAGAGGGTGATAGAATAGAGGAAGATGGGGGGGTTCCTTTTATAGAGTAGTCAGAGCTGAGATCTTTGAGGAGGTAACAGTTAAGGCAACGGCATAAAGATCTGCCAAGGGAAGATCTGGGGGAAAGAGTTCCAGGCTGAGGTCCTGAGATAGAAATGAGCTGGCTGTGTTAGTGCAGTGATTTTGACTGTGATCCAAAATAAGAAATATATTTTATATCCCGACACAGTATATACAAATTAAAGTTTCACAAAATGACACTCATACGATGTGTGATGCACTCTAACAATTTCTATCCTAGCCTAGCCTAGCCTAGCCTATCCAAAATCCACTAAATTGATTTCATGGCCCAACACCGGCTTGGTGGTTAAGAGCTTGGGCTTCAAACATAGAGTTGAATCTCAACTCTGCAACTTACTAGCTGTGATACTTTCAATATGTTATTTAACCTCCCTGTGTTGCAGTTTTTTCATCTTTGAAGCAGGAGTAGTAATAGTATGTACTTCATGGAGTTTAACTGATACCAGATTGCCCACCAGAAGCATTGAACTAATTTATACTCCTAACTTTGTTGTTGTTATTGTTAGGTGCCATTGAGTCGGCTCCAACTCACAGCCACCCTATGGCGCAACAGAATGAATCACTGCCCGATGCTGTGCCATCCTCAGTCATTGCTGTGTTTGAACTAATTGTTGCAGCCACTGTGTCAGTCTATCTTGCTGAGGGTCTTCCTCTTTTTCACTGGCCCTCTACCTTCTCCAGGGACTTGTCCCTTCTGATAACTTGTTCAAAAGTGTATGAGAAGGCTCGCTGTCCTCACTTCCAAGGAGCACTCTGGCTGTACTTCTTCCAAGATAGAATCGTTCATTCTTCTGGCATTCCATGGTATACTCAATATCCCTCGCCAACACCATAATTCATAATTCATTAACAACCTGTGATATGCAGATGACATAACCTAGCTTGTCAAAAGCGAAGAAGACTTGAAGCACTTATTGATAAAGATCAAACACTACAGCCTTCAGTATGGATTATACCTCAACATAAAGAAAATAAAAGTCCTCATAACTGCATCAATAAGCAAGATCACGATAAAACGAGAAAAGATTGAAGTTCTCAAGAATTTCATTTTACTTGGATCCACAATCAATGCCCAGAGAAGCAGCAGTCAAGAAATCAAATGACGCATCACATCGGGCAAATCTGCTGCAAAAGACTTCTTTAAAGTGTGAAAAAGCAAAGATGTGACTTTGAGGACTAAGGTGTGCTTGACCCAAGCCATGGTATTTTCAAACGCCTCGTGTGCATGTGAAAGCTGGACAACTGATAAGGAAGACCGAAGAAGAACTGATGTCTTTGAATAACAGTGTTGGTGAAGAATATTGAATATACCATGGACTGTCAAAACAACGAACAAATCTGTCTTGGAAGAAGTACAGTCAGAATGCTCCTTAGAAAGGAGGATGGCAAAACTTCATCTCACGTACTTTGGACATGTTACCAGGAGGGACCAATCCCTTGAGAAGGACATCATGCTTGGTAAAGTAGAGGGCCAGAGGAAAAGAGGAAGACCCTCAATGGAACAGACTGACACAGTGGCTACAACTATGGGTTCAAACATAGCTATGACTGTGATGGCGCAGGACTGGGTAGTGTTTCATTCTGTTGTACATTGGGTCACTATGAGTCATGTTATAGATTGATGACAAGGACCTTCCCCTGGAGCTGACAAAGACAGAAAGCCTTCCCCTGGAGCTGTCACCCTGAATTTGGACTTCTAGCCTCCTAAACTGTGAGAGAATATATTTTTGTTTGTTAAAGCTGTCCTCTTGTGGTATTTCTGTTATAGCAGCACTAGACAACTGAGACAAGTTGGAACTGATTTGACAGCACCTATCAAGAACAACAAAATGTAGTTTGGTTGCAATTTTCACTTCCTGCAAAATGTATACAAACGATATGTTATATACAAAAATTTGCTAATTATATAACGCTTCACTTAACTGCAACATCATATAATTATATAGCTTTTAACTTGTTTATCATTTACGACTAAATGCAAAGTTATAGCATTCTCTTACACTTCGCTCCCACTAAACTATGAAGAGCCAATAAAGGAAAAAAAGACTTTTTGAGGCGATGGATAAAATCAATGTGACTACCAGCTAGTTCATGAATTAGTTTTGAAATTACTGTAAATTAAAAAATACTAAAATTCATTTTTATTTTAATCAATAGTGTTTATTATTTTAAAAATCACAAATCACAACTGCAAACATACACAACCCCTCCCTCGCTAAGTATTTAAAGAGATACATACAACTTGAGGGATACCTAGCAAATACATTAAAACAGTTGTCTAGTATAGGGGAAGGAAATGGGTATACAAAGAAAAAATAAATGAGAGGTGCTTTTTCTGAACTAACGATAGATAAAAGTAGGCCATGAAGTGAAAAATATGATTACTTTAAACTGCAGGTTAAAAAAAATTCTCTATTTGTACTTTTCCTAAAATCTACTTTAAAAAAAATTAAGTCTCCAGTGACATTATTGAGTTGCATATGCAGGATAGTTTGCTAGATGGTACTACAAGCCAGAATAGCTTATCTATTGAAAGCCGCCAAAATCTAACATCTTTCCCTTAAAAATGACTTTCCCTCTCAATTCTCCACTTGTGCCAGTGACAATTTCACTTTTGCTATATGTTACTACCTCTGAAAACTATGGAAGAGGAAACATTAATTCAAGCAGACTGATGGATTTGCAATTCACAAGACATTAAATTTAAATTTCTTGCCTCCACAGACAGGCTATATACGTGCAAATAAAATTTTGATCAAGAGAATAAAAAATAAAAATATATTTTTTTTTTAGTTGGATAGGAAATGTAAAAAAATCTCAAACACACATATTAGAAACAACTCTATCAAAGAAAATACAGTGAAAAGCACAAATGGAAATTCATTTAATTTTTTTAAACATTACATTTAGATATTAAGTGTTAATAATAAGTTTATTTTTCATTGTCCATGAAGTTCAAAACATTTGCACCATGTTTTCTTTTTGATCAGAACTCTGACAAGCTGCAGTTGTTGCCAAAAGAAGACAGCAACAACAACAAAAAAGCCAACCATTTCCTCTTTCCATGCTAAGATAAGGCACAGTTGTGAATGAGGTAAAAAGAAAAAAACAAAACAAAACACCCCCCTCACTGGATATGGGAAAAAAATTAGATTAGAAGATAGAACGTATCTTTTGCATCAAGTCCATTGGAAATTTAGTTTCTCTGCTCAAATGAAACTTCTCTTAGAAGGTCTTATCAATTCCTTTAAGCACACCCTCCCCCCATACGCACACGCTTAATGAGTGAAAACATGACTAGTAGGGACACTTAAGGTTTTTGAAGACATGTGGCTGCTACTGCAAGATAAGACTAACTCCAGAGAAGAGAGAAACTGAAGATACTGTGGCTAAGGCTTAGAGAAGATGGGGATAGAAACAGTTTCTACTTCTGCCTTTTAGGGCAAGACCTATGTCATGGTACTTTTAGTTTTTACCCTCTAACCTCAGTGTACCACTTCTCTTGAATAAGAAATTGAGAATAACTTCTACAGAGGCAGGCAGGTACTCTTTTTCCTATTAAATATTGATGACCATAAGAGAAAAACAAAACAAAACAACAAAAACCCAAAAAACTGAAGATCTACACAAAAAGCAATATAATTTAGGTTGGTGAATTCATCTTTTTCTTAGATAAATATAAAACACTTAACTTACCTGATTTTTAGATTATGAAACATTAATACTTTATTCAATAAATAAATAATATTTATTCAATAAATCTGAAACTACATGTACTAAAAACATAGTTCTATAATGTGGTTAGTTGAGAGGATAAGAAACAGGGAACAAGAGAAAAAGATGAGAGAGAAGGTGAGGAAGAAGAAGCTAATATTTACTGAGGACCTACTATGTGCTATGCGTTTTGCATATTTCACTGTATCCTCAGAAGAATTTTAAGACAGAAGTAGCCTTATACCCATTACAACGAGGAAATTGAGTTTTTGAGGGATTAAGTAATTAGGATCACAAGGCTAATAAAGAAGTAAATCCAGGATTCAAACTTAGAATTGCCACATTCCAAAACTTTTCATTTTTCTATAATGCTCAGATTCTAAAGAGGAGAGAAAAAGGGAAAGGATGGGAGGGGATGGATGGAGAAAAAGTGAAAGTGGCAGAGATGGATGGGGAAGAATAAAAGAAAATGAAGGAATGAGACAGACAAAAGGGAGAGATAGAAAGGAGACAAGTAGTAGGAAAGAGGGGCAAAAAAGAATGTGAGAGGGAGAGCTAAACAGAGAAAGTCACATATGAGGAGTTGCTAGAAGAAGAGACACAGAAAAGATCTGTTGGGAATTACCTGTTTGGAATGTAGGCATCATGAAAATAAACCTTTTTTTTTTTTTTTTTACCTATCCATTGGAATATCTATTAATTATCTTGACAACTCAAATCACTGCAATCCTTAAACATATTTACATCAGGGTTTCTCAACTTTGGAATTACTGACATTTTGGATTGGATAATTCATTGTTGTGGAAGACTCTTCTGTGCATTATAGGATGTTTAGCAGAATCCCTGGCCTCTCTGCCCATCAGGAAGGCCTCTGCCCTCTTGATTATGAAAAATGTCTCCAGGTATTGCCAAATGTCACCTGGAGGGGCAAAACTGCCCAAAGTTGAGAAGCACTGATTTAGAGATTCCACTCTTGACACTGATAAACAAAATGAACAAAAGATATCTACCACAGGCAAAATTATCCTGTGAGTTACTCTAGTGCCTGGGGTATCTTCAGGACCAAGATGAGATTAAGTTGAGGACTGAATTTATAGTTATAGGATTGCTTGTAACCTGCTTTTAAAAAGGCAGTGGGTATAAATGAATATCTTTTGTCTAAGACTCTGTTCTCACATCATGTGGGAGGGTTCTTTGTATATATGGAAAGAACACAGGTCTGGGAGTTGGGAGACTTGGATTCTGGTCTGCTCTAGTACTCATTAGTTGTAGGATGCAGAACCAGTCATTTGCCCTGGGGGAAAAGTGTTGGCTTCCTCATGCCTTACCAAGAGTTCAAATATACACTTTTGGGGAAACAGTTAAATAATTTCCTTATATATATTACTGATACTATGTTCAAGAGCAAGTATGGTGAATACTGTGGATTGGCTTGCTTATCCTCTATTCCCTCGCCACTCTTAAGTGTGGTTCGTGGACACAGTATCAATATCATTCAGGAGCTAGTTAGAGATGTAAAATCTCAGGCCCAACCTCAGACCAGCTGAACCAGAATCTGCACTTAACAAGATCCCAAGATGACTGGTATGCACGTGAAAGTTAACGAACACAGTTCGATACCACCTACCTCCTAGGGTTCATTTCTAACTGCACAGGCTGGAAAACTGAAAAAGTACATTTCCCACATTTCTTTTCAGTTAGGAGTCTACTGCAAATTACGTTGGACTGCTGGATCACAGGTAACACTTATATGCTTAATATGTGCTGGCGATTGCTCTAAGCACCTTACATACATCATTAACTCATGTAATCCTCCCAACAATCTTATGAAATTGATACAATTATTATTCCTATTATACAGATGAAGAAACTGAAGCCCAGAGAGGTTAATTAACTTGTCCAGAGTTACACTTAGTAACACTATGTCAGAATCAGGATTTAAACTTAGGAATTCTGGTTCTAGAATCTGTACTATTAATCATCTAATGATAGATCAAAAAAGGAAGCACAAGAGCCCTCCTTCCCTCCTGTTTTTTTCCCCCAGATCACCTCGTGAAACACTTACGTAAATGCTTCTATAGTGGTTCCTTCATTTATTTACTTAACAAATTATCTATGAGCTAGGTATTGTTCTGAAAGTTCCAGGCATTATAAAAGGCAAGAAATATGAAATGGAGCATTACCATTTGAAACTAAACAAAATTATTCTTATCTATAGACAGGATGATTATATACTACAATATGTAAAATGATTAAGTCTAAGAGGTATTAACATTATAATTAATAAAATAATTCAGAAAGGCAGCTAGTTAAAAACTAAATGTACAAAAACCAACAGCAAGAAACCAACAAGAGGAAAACATGATGTGAGGGGAAAAAAATCCCTTCTACAATATTAACAAAAATATAAAAGCTTAATACAGACTTCAGTATATATAACTACCATAAACCAAAAAACCAAACCCACTGCTGTCAAGTCGATTCCAACCATAGAAACCCTACAGGAAAAGAGTAGAATTGTCCCATAGGGTTTCCAAGGAGCGGGTGGATTCAAACTGCCAACCTTTTGGTTAGCAGCTGAGCTCTTAACCACTGTTCCACCAGGACTGTAACTACCATAAAGTATTATAAAGCAAGGGAGAACATGGATTATTCAATGACTAGGAAAAAAAAAAATTAGCTTCTTATTTTATACACTACAACAAATCATTCGAAAGAGATTAAATACATAAGATTTTAAAAAAAACATAAAAACACATACGCAAGAAAATATAGGTGGATAACTGACTGTAGGATTAGAAACACTGTTCTAAACAAACATATAAGTATGCGTAAGTATATGTGTGTGTATGAAATTATCAAAAAAAGAAATCAATCTTTGGCAAACAAAAATTTAAAGCACTTCATGGCAAATGTTTTGTTACCTATATATTTACCACACAAAAATGAAATAAATAATTTCTAAATAAAAAATATCACAAACAAAATAATAATGTAAATATCAAACGGAAGTATTTATAATCAATTTGAAATAAGGGATTAATATCCTTATAATTTAATATTCTTTCAAATTATTAAGAAAATCATTAATATGCTAAAAGAAAAATGGTCAAAGAACTGATTAAAAAGGAATACAAATGCCCAATAAATATATGAACGGTTTAGTAAACTTCTCTAGCACTATCTTATAATAATAAGACATAATTTTTTCTACTAAACTGGCAAAGATTAACCTATAAATTATACTGTTCACTGTTGGCATGGATAGTTTCCAATCTGCACTCTTACACATCAGTGCTGGAAGTGTACACTGATAAAACCTTTCTTAAATGTAATTCTTTAGGATTTTCAAGAGGCTTCTTAGATTCACTGACCTAGTTATTCCACTTCTAGGAATCTATTCCAAGGTAGGACTGTGGACAAAGATTTACAAGTAAAGATTTTCATTACAGCATTATTTATAAAAGAAAGTTTGAAACAACTTAAATATGTAGTGTTAGGGGAATGAACTGTTAGGCAGCCCTAAAAATAGTTTTTACAAATAATTTTCCATAGCAAAGAAAAATCAACAACATGCTAAGAGAGAAAACAAGATGCCAAATTCTATTTGTGTTAAACATGTCAAAAATATAAATGTGTATATATCTATATATACACACACATACAGGGATAGATATATGAATATAGTTATATCAAATGTTTGATATTTGATATCAAAATATTACCCAGAATGGGATTTCAAATGCTACTGTTTTCTCTTTAGATCTTTCTCTATTTCTTTATTTTCCAAAGTACATATTAATTTAATAATCATAAAGAAAGATCTTAAAGCTAGAGTTAATGATTCTAAAGTCAATCTAAGGGTAATGAGGACCTCCCAACGCTGTAGGTAAGCAGGGCCATCTCAGGTTATCCAGGTTGTGAACTGTGCACTGTGCCACACCGAAGCATGTGCCATTCCATTATAGGCATACAATAACAGGACTAGAGCTGTTTATCTCCCAGCTATGCAGCAGGGCAGAGACTCTCTTACAATAACGCCACCATGGCTCTCACAGTCATGAACACAATGGGATCACCTCTCATGCACATGATTACCAAAATGCATGTGGGATAGCTGTGCCTTGCTCCTTCAGTTCCTTGGGTATTCCCTACAGTTGCTTTTCTCCCTGCTCATCTCTCTTAAAGTCCCGACTTCCAAACCTGACATGGTTTTTTCATCTAGGGGGCTTGATCTACTCTCTCAAGGCCTCATCCTTCCTTTCCTAGGATACTTGATTTTAACCAGGCCTCCTTATCAATCATCCTACCTGGAAAGACTTGGGCCAGAAGGACAGAGAAACCTGTTTTCTCTCGGAGTAGTATCTAAGGAAAAATTATAAAAAAATGATGCTGATAATACCTTAATTATTAATAAAACACCTTTATTAATATCATTATTTCAGTATTATATGAACTAAATTCTAAAACACAGATATATTTTGATACGGTATGATAATCAAAATGAGCCAAAGATAGGTTTTGGACAGTCAAAGCTAATGCAAGAGACTTTAGGTTGAGGGAACAACAAGAGTCCTTCAGACAGACGTGGCAAGAAAAATCAGTAAAAAATCAGGATGTATGTGCAGGAGCTTTTAGCTTGGGGAAGAGCCCAGGAAGAAACCTGCTTAATCAACTTATGAGGCAAAGGCAAAACTCTCTGTGAAGGAAACAGAAACAGAAAGGAATTTAATACCGAAAATTAGGTGCTCACAAAACCACTGAAAGAGGTAGAGGCGCAAAAGCCCCCTGGAGCTCTAGAGTCAAGAGCATACCACCATAGCCCCAGTCATGATACGAAGTCTCTGCTGCTGCCACAACTCGCTCTCAACATTCAGGAGACTACTTTCTGGAACACCAAATGAGAATATTAAGCAGAAAGGACAGCAGGAAAATGGCGTTTGCCTCATTTCCAGCTAATTAGTTTTGGTTCTGTTTCTGTTTATTTTGTTTCAATGGAAAATTTTACTTTAAGTTCTAAATAACCAAACAATTTTTCAACAATAATCCATTTGTCATTTGAAGTCCCTATGTCCTTAAAATAATCAACAAAACAAACAAATGAACAAACCACCTCCCTCACCCTGCCCTATCAACGTTAAGAAAAAAATAAACAAAATGACTCCTTGGCATATGTTTAATAGCTGTTAATTTCATTTACTTCTCCCTCAAATATCTTCATACCCATAAAGTTATCTCAATCACTGCAAGGCAGTGTATAAAAATTAAAAATTTCATTTGCAGGACCCAGAAAAAAAGCTAGAAAACAAATCTTTGTGATAGTATTCCCAAGAACTGATTTATCACCAACATTTGCTTCTTATACCAATGAGTTGGGTCGGATCAAATTTTGCTTGTTTTTGCCTTACTGATAAGAAGTTGTTTGGTGCTGATGTAAGAGGAAACAGCGTATCTAAGATATAGTTTTAATTATTGTATAAACTTAGAGTACATAAATAAATCATGAAATAAAATAAAAGCAATAATAACATTTTCAAAAGAGTACAGGAAAATGAATTTTCTTGACATGCAATGAAAGAAATAGGTATGCAAAATGATACCTTTTTTATAGCATACCTGTTTCATTCTTTTCTGTTTTGCTCTTTTTCTTTGTACTAAACAATTTTGGTAAGTCCAGAGCTATTGATGCAAAGCCACAGAAGTTTAAATGAAGTATATTTACATGATCTCTGTGATGATTAACGCTATGTGTCCACTTAGCTTAGGCCATGATTCTCCGTATTATGTAATTATCCTCCATTTTGTGATCCGATGTAAGCGGAGTTTCTTTGGGGGTGTGGCCTGCATCCAATATCTGTGGCAAATGTGGCAAAGCACTCTCTCTCTCTCAATCCTGCACCCGACTCATCATCATTTGACCTCCAGTTCCTGGGATGTGAGCCAGCAGCCCACTGTGTGACCTCCCGATTTTGGGTTCGTGAGCCCCTGCAACAACGTGGGTCAGGAGAAGCCTCCAGCCTGACCCATGGATTTGGAACTTGCCAGCCTCC
>NW_004444086.1:3855201-3867610 GCF_000243295.1 Trichechus manatus latirostris
GAGAGAGAGAGAGAGAGAGAGAAAGGACACACACATACACAGCCCGGCTCCTCTGTTCTTGCTTGCAAGGAATACAAATTTCTCTTTTGCTGTTTTTGCCTCCCTTCTGGTATCTCTCTGAAGGTCTGTGTCTTTTTCTCTATTGAGTGCTTCCCCTGGCATGTGTTGGTTGCTGGAACCTTGGGGACATTTGGTGGTGTATCTGCCTTTGTGTATGGTTGTATAAAACCAAACCAGTTGCTGTCCAGTGGATTCTGACTCATGATGACCCCATGAGTGTGTCAGAGTAAAATTGTGCTCCATAGGGTTTTCAGTAGTTGATTTTTCAGAAGTAGATCATCAGGCCTTTCTTCCAGGGTGCCTCTGGGTGGACAAATGGTAAAAATATGTCTCTCTCAGTGGATGGTAAAGGGGATCTATCCAACTTATAATTCTTTTTCTTACTACTCCCACCCATTTTGTTAAAGGGAAATTGAGGTACTTTAAATAAACTATCAACTTTTTCTTTATATCTTCTTGTACATTGAGAAAATGATGGACTATTGTATTGATAAAATATCAGGCTATCTGCCAATGGTAAGTAAAGATGCCTGGGTATGGAGAAGAATAAGTTATTTGCGATCTTCTATTAAAATTTCATAAAGCCGAGAGAATGAGTTAAAATAAGCAGGAACTTAGTTTATTTTAAACATCCCTATTTCCTGTTTTTGGTAGTCAGGACAGTAGGGACTAGAAAATATGCCTTTGAATATCACAAATTAGGGAGTAAATAAATCTGGTTTATTTTCTTTCTTAAAAGCCTCTAAAGCCCTTGTTGTTGTTGTTGGTTGCTGTAGAGTCAATTCTGACTCCTAGCAATCCCACTTGTGCAGAGAACTGCTCCATAGGGTTTTCAAGGCTGTGACCTTTCAGAAGCAGATCACCAGGCCTGTCTTCCAAGAGACTCTGGGTGAGTTTGAACCACCAACCCTTAGGCTAGTAGTCGAGTGCTTAACCATTTGTGCCACCCAGGGACTCCCTAAAACCCTAGAGGGAAGTATTTAATGTTAAATATATACCAGTTGCCATGGACTCATTTCTGACTCATGGCAACTCCATGTGTGTCAGAGTAGAACTGTGCTCCATAGAGTTTTCAATGGCTGATATTTTTTCAGAAGTAGATCGCCAGGCCTGTCTTCTGAGGTGCCTCTGGGTGGACTCGAACCTCCAACCTTTTGATTAGAAGCCGAGTGCATGAACAGCAAATGCCACCCTGGGAACCAGAAGCATTCCTTGATGGCCCTCATTGCTTTCTTCTAATGACATTTTCATGCTTGAATTTTGCTTTGACTGTCAGTAGTGTTTCTAATAAAAAATGACCTTATTATTATTATTTTTGAACTTTAGGATTATATACAGTGACAAAGAGCATCAGCCATTTATTGTCAATGCTGTGGAACTTAAGGCACTTTTTTTGCAGTTCTCTCTCTTTTGGCTTGTATCTGTTGACTTGATAAGTCAAGCAGCTATGCACTCTCCAATAAGGCTAAAGAGTGAACAGAAACTCCTTGTATACGTGAGGACTCAGAAGGCACAGAATATATATAGGTGGACAGGTAAAAAAGGGTAATACACAGCTTAGCTTTGTTTAGCTTGGGGGACAAGTCTTACAGAAGTCATTTAGTCTAGAATCTACTGTGTGGCTTATTGTAGGTTCACCTTCTTCTTGATTCTTTAAGAAGTGTATTCATTCATTTAGCTGATATTTATTGAACTCCCCTAGGTATTAGGCCCAGCTCTAGGTCCTTCAGAGCCCTGATGGTATAGTGGTAAGAGCTCAGCTGCTAACCAAAAGGTTAGCAGTTTGAATCCACCAGCTGCTCCTTGGAAACCCTATGGGGCAGTTCTACTCTATCCTATAGGGTTGCTATGAGTCAGAACCCAATTGACGGCAATGGGTTTTTTGGCTTTTAGGTCCTTACTCTCATAAATGTCCTTCTAATTCTAGTCTGGAGGCCTGGTGGTGCAGTGGTTAAGAGCTCAGGCTGCTAACCAAAGTCAGCAGTTCAAATCTACCAGCCGCTCCTTGGAAACCCTATGGGGCAGTTCTACTCTGTCCTATAGGGTCACTTTGAGTGGGAATTGACTCAACGGCAACAGGTTAATTCTAGTCTGTGTCTCCTGGTAAAGGCCAAGAAATGTCACCAAAGGGAAGCTACAATCTTCTATTCCCCACCTAGTACTGAATCAAACCTTTTTGTTTTTCTCAGTATTGTGTGCCTTTCATTTAGCAGATGAGATTTGCTTTAAACTGTTACTCTTTTATTCATAGAGACTTTGGTCTTTCCTGGGACCAGGAGAACCATCTTTTTTAAAAATACCTAATAATAGCATTGTACACAAAAGACATTGTTAAGATTACATCACAGGTATCACACTTTCAAGCATATCTTGTGGGAGGGGAAGGCTGTTTTCACCCTCATGTATAACATGAATAATATACACACAAAGAAATTGCTGCCGGTTTCCCATGGGAAATGTAAGATTGTTATTACCTAGACAACTATAACATACTGGTCTCAAATTGTATGTAGTTTAGTTGTGATTTTATTAGTGTATTTACTTCACAGAATTAATAAATGACAAGAAACATATCCATGTGTAAGGTGGGGCCTGCGGAACAAATATACTTGTGCAGTTGCTGTGGGAACAAGGACTTTTAACCACTCACTTACATACCTTTTATATCTTATTTTTAATGTGCTTCCACTCTTATTTAATTTGTACATCTTTCCAGTGGGGAAAAATGGACAAATCAGAGTGATCTGTACTTATTTAGTAGAATAATCTTAGAAAAACAAATGTAGTTATTTGTGGAAGCCATCTCAAACTTAATTTCCACTTTGATTTTTGACATGTTATTGTTATTGTTAGCTGTTGGCGAGTTGACCCCAACTCATGGCAATCCCAAGCACAACAGCAGGCCTTTCTTCTTAGTCCATCTTAGTCCAGACGCTCCGCTGAAACCTATTCAGCACTGACAGAACTGGGGAGGCTGCTCATGAAATGCACTGGCTGGGAATCCAACCCAGGTTTCCCTCATAAAAGGCGAGAATTCTACCACTGCACGAAGAATGTCAGCATACGGTGGTATTATTTTATTATGTGCTTCTCGTGCTTTAATTTTTGCCTCTCCTGTGAGTTTTTATCTGCTTTCCTCTTGTTTAGCAAAGCCTTTGGTATTGGGAATTATTTTTGAGATGTTTGACACCTTAACTAAAAATTCCAGGAAACCATGTGGTTTCCGGACAACATACGTACATTTAAAGGAAAAGGAACTTATTAGAGAACTCGTATTTTTTTTAGAGTTCCTTTGGTTTAAGGAAGCTACCTCAGGGTGGTGCTGAATCAGTGCTCAGTCAGTGTTCTCTGTACTTCCTGGAAAAATGGAATCTGATTGGGAGAAGAATAAATTTGCCCTTTCTCTTGGAATTAATTTGCATCCTCTCTGTTGTATTCCCATTCGCTGGTGTGACTTCTTTGCATCTAGGTTCACTGCTGAGTTCTCTTCTACTGTAGGAATGCAGACTGAGAGGTGTGTTTTTGCTTAAACGGAAAAAAAAGTTTAGAGGAAGTTACTCAAACCCACTTGTAGAGAAAAAAATGGAAATGTAAACAATTATAATGTGCCACGTAATATCTGTTAGCAATTCTTTTAGTGTTAAATAAAATCTAATATGGACAATACATTACGGAAACGGTTAAACCCAGTCATTGCTAGTAGCTCTGCAAACTGGTAGCATCCTTTTGGCAATACATATTCAGAACCATAAAAATATTCATAACCTTTGGTGCACTAACCTCAGTAAAAAAAAAAAAAAAAAACCCGCTGCTGTTGAGTCGATACTGACTCATAGCGACCCTATAGGACAGAGTAGAACTGCTCCATAGCGTTTCCGTGGAACAGCTGGTGGATTCAAACTGCCAATCTTTTGGTTAGCAGCCGAATGCTTACCCACTGTGCCACCAGGGCTCCAACTTCAGTATTAGAAAATAATTAAAAAGAGAAAAAAAAAATTGTTTGTATAAAGATGTTCAAGGCAGCACTATAGTGAAAAGATGAAAATAGCCTAAATGTCCTCCAGTAGGGAAATGACTGAGAAAACTATGGTTTACCAACACAGTTAAATGCATAAAGGCTTTGAAACAGTAATGATGAAGATTTTATATCAATGGAATAAACATTTTTGATATGATGTTAAGTGAAAAAATGCAGCCTGATAGTAGTAGAGTTACTCAGTTTTCCTATATCCCAGGAAATGTTGTTATTAGGTGCCATTGAACGGGTTCTGACTCATCGCGACCCTGTGTACAACAGAATGAAATCCTTCCAGGTTCTGTGCCATCCTCACCATCCTTGCTATGTTTGAGCCCATTGTTGCAGCCACTGTGTCAATCCATCTTGTTGAGGGTATTCCTCTTATTTATTGATGCTCTACTTAATTATTGTCCTTCTCCAGGGACTGGTCCCTCCTGATAACACGTCCAAATACGTGAAACGAAGTCTCGCCATTCTCCCTGGTATGGAGCATCCTGGCTGTACTTTTTGCAAGACAGATTTGTTCATTCTTCTGGCACTGCATGGAATATTCACTATTTTTCACCAACACTGTAATTCAAAGGCATCAATTCTTCTTTGGTCTTCCTTATTCATTGTCCTTATTCATTGCATATGGGGCAATTGAAAATACCGTATCTTGGGTCAGGCGCATCTCAGTCTTCAAAGTCACATCTTTGCTTTTTAACACTTAGGTCTTTTGCAGGAGATTTGCCCAATGTAATACGTCATTTGATCTCTTGACTGCTGCTTCCATGGGCATTGATGGTGGATCCAAGTAAAATGAAATCTTTGACAACTTCAATCTTTTCTCCATTTATCATGATGTTGCTTATTGGTCCAGTGGTGAGGAATTTTGTTTTCTTCATGTTGAGATGTAATCCATACTGAAGGCTGTCGTCTTTGATCTTCATCAGTGCTTCAAGTCCTCTTCACCTTCAGCAAGCAAGGTTGTGTCACCTGCGATACTGCACGCTGTTAATGAGTCTTCCTCTAAACCTGATACCCCATTCTTCTTCATATAGTCCAGCTTCTGGGATTATGCGCTCAGCATACAGATTGAACAAGCATAGTGAAAGGATACAACCCTCACACACACCTTTCCTGATTTTAAACCAAGCAGTCTCCCCTTGTTCTGTTTCAGCTGCCTCTTGGTCTATGTACAGGTTCTGCATGAGCACAATTAAGTGTTCTGGAATTCCCATTCTTCACAATGTTATCCATAATTTGTTATGATCCACACTTGAATGCCTTTGCATAGTCAATAAAACACAGGTGAACATCTCTCTGGTATTCTCTGCTTTCAGCCAAGATCCATCTGACATCAACAATGATATCCCTAATTCCATGTCCTCTTCTGAATCCTGCTTGAATTTCTGGCAATTCCCTGTTGATATACTACTGCAACCGTTTCTGAATTATCTTCAGCAAAATTTTACTTGTGTGTGATATTAAAGATATTGTTTGATAATGTCCACATTCCATCAGATCATCTTTCTTTGGCACAAATATGGATCTCTTCCAGTTGGTTGTCTGGGTAAATGTCTTCTAAACTTCTTGGCATAGACGAGTGAACGCTTCCAGTGTTGCATCCATTTGTTGAAGTATCTCAATTGGTATTCCATCAATTTCTGGAGCCTTGTTTTTCGCCAATGCCTTCAGCGCAGCTTGGACTTCTTCCTTGACTACCATAGATTCTTGATCATATGCTACCCCCTGAAATGGCTGAATGTCGACCAGTTCTTTTTGGTACAGTGGCTCTGCGTATTCCTTCTATCTTCTTTTGTTGCTTCCTGCGTTGTTCAATATTTTGCCAGTAGAATCCTTCAGTATTGCAACTTGAGGCTTGAATTTTTTCTTCAGTTCTTTCAACTTGAGAAATGCTGAGCATGTTCTTCCCTTTTGGTTTTCTAACCCCAGGTCTTTGCACATTTCATTATAATGCTTTACTTCGTCTTTTCAAGCTGCCCTTTGAAATCTGTTCAACTCTTTTACGTCATCATTTCTACTCGGTGTTCAAGAGCAAGTTTCATAGTCTCTTTTGACATCCATTTTGGTCTTTTCTTTCTTTCCTGTTTTTTTAAATGAACTTTTGCTTTCTTCATGTATGATGTCCTTGATGTTGTACCATAACTCATCTGGTCTTTGGTTATTAGTGTTCAATGCATCAAATCTGTTCTTGAGCTTGGCTTAAATTCAGGTGGGATATACTCAAGATTGTACTTTGGCTCTCATGGACTTGTTTTAATTTTCTTCAGCTTCAACTTGAACTCACATATGAGCAATTGATGGTCTGTTCCTCAGTTGGCCCCTGGCCTTGTTCTGACTGATGATATTGAGCTTCTCCATCATCTGTTTCCACAGATGTAGTCGATTTGATTCCTGTATATTCCATCCAGTGAGGTCCACATGTATAGTCACCGTTTATATTGTTGAAAAAAGATATTTGCAATGAATAAGTCATTGGTCTTGCAAAATTCTATCATGTGATTTCTGGCCACTGAGGCCATATTTTCCAGCTATTGATCCTTTTTTGTTTCCAACTTTCGCATTCCAATCACCAGTAATTATCAATGACTCTTGATTACATATTTGAACAACCTCCAACTGCAGAGTTTGGTAAAAATCTTCAGTTTCTTCATCTTTGACATTATTGGTTGGTGCATAAATTTGAATAATAGTCGTAGTAACTGGTCTTTCTTGTAGCATATGAATATTATCCTATCACTGGATAGATCTTAAAATGTTATTTTTGACAATGAATGTGATGCCATTCCTCTTCCATGTGTCATTCCTGGGATAGTAGACCGTATGATTGTCTGATTCAAAATGGCCAATACTAGTCTATTTTAGCTCTGCAATGCCTAGGATATTGATCTTTATGCGTTCCATTTTATTTTTGACAACTTCAAATTTTCCTAAATTCATACTTTGTACATTCCATGTTCTGATTATTAATGAATGTTTGTAGCTGTTTCTTCTCATTTTGAGTCATGCCCCATCAGCAAATGACACTCCCAAAAGCTTTACTCCATCTACATCATTAAGGTTGACCTTATTTTGAGGAGACTCCTCTTCCCCCATCATATTTTGAGTGCTTTCCAACCTGAGGGGCTCATCTTCCGGCACTGTATCAAGCAATGTTCCACTGATTCATAAGGTTTCCACTGGCCAATTTTTTAAGAAGTAGATCGCCAAGTCCTTCTTCCTAGTCTGTTTTAGTTTGGAAGCTCTACTGAAATCTGTCCACCATGGTTGACTCAGCTGGTATTTGAAACACCAGTGGCATATTTCACAACATCCAGCATCACAACAACACTCGAACCACTACAGTATGACAAACTGACAGATCAGTGGTGGATCCCAGAACTAGGGAGACAAAAAGAGTAATACGGAGCTTAGCTTTGTTCAGCTTAGGGCACGAGTATTACTGAAGCAAAATTATGTAAACGTGTAGATCAAATTTGGAAGAATATTTCTCTAAAAAATTCTTTTTTGGATGATGGAATTATGAGTGATGAGGTTCCTTGTAAAAGTAATTTTAATGGTGTAATTTAAAAATAACCATTTGGAAAGATCTGTATCTGTATTCTTTGAAAATAGGATGGCTGGCACCCAAAGTCTGGTTGGTTCAACTTCAGCTGAAAGTTCTATTACCTTTTGTTGAACAATTTAGTTCTTGAATGGGTTTGGATCTTTTATTCATGCTGTTCTCAATAATTTATAATCTTAGAGCTGAAAGGAATCTAAGAGGCAGTTTAGAGCAAACTCCCACCCATTCTAGGGATCCCTTCTTTAAAATTCCTGACAGATGGTCACCCTTCTTCTGCTTGGAGGCTTCCAACTATAGAAAATTCATTACTTCATGATGCCACCTGTTCAATTACTGGGTATCTCTAATTGTTAGAAAATTCTTTCAATCTACTGACTTGAAATCTGTCTCCTTATCTTCTCTACCTATTTGTCCTAATTCTTTCCTGAAGTACAAGAGAATAAATTTATCTCTTTTTTTCTCCAGTCCTTTAGTTATTTTTTTAAAAAGCGAATTTGTCTTCCCTTAACCTTTTCTTATATAAACATTCTTTATTCTCTCAACTATTCTTTAAGAATAGACATTGTAGAATTTGTGGATTTTGCCATTTGTTATCTGTACCTCCTTGTTATGATAAACAATACCCCAATGTTTTTAGTGATCCATCTCTCTCCCGCTCTTGGTCTGTGATTTCAGTGAAGATGGCTCTATCCCTGGGTCTAGCAATGGAGCACATAACCCTTACTAGGTAAATAAAATGCATTTCACCCTCTCCCCCTCCCATGTCCACATTAATTGGTTCAAAGATGGGCACATGACCCAAGTTAGGCCAATCAGGGCCAATAAAAACTCAATCGTAGCTTACGGAATACTGAGTTTTGGTTTACCGTGATGGAAAAATCGCATTGATTAATTATAACCTATTCACAATTCTAGCAATCTCCTAGCAAAAAGACACCTCTGTATTATTTGAGTTCCATATGCAAGCACTGTATGGAGCCATTTATATGAAGGGGCTGGCACAAAGAATATAATTGATCCTCCTTGTTCTTAGGTGCTTAAAATCTAATAGGGAATATAAAGCATTAACATAACTAAGAATAATGTAGTGTGGAATGAGGAAAGTGTCAAAAGGATTTATAAATGAAGTGCTCTGTAGTTCAGAGGAGAGGGAGATTACATAGTTTTCTAATTTCCATTCCTATAGTATACATCTGAAATAGCAAATTTGAAAAAGGGAGACTTGCTGTATGGGCAGGCATGTTGTCAGCAGCTACTATAACAGCTGACAAATAAGCATCAAGAGAAGACTCAGCAATACTTTAGAAAGCAGGTACATGAACTTAAAATGTGCAGTAGTCTGGAGATGCTTAGTATAAGGGCAAACTTTAATCGACTTTGAGGACATCAGGGAATAATACAATAATCAGTATCATAATGATTCATAGACTTTTAAAATTGGAAGTTCTCTTAAGGAGTATGCAGTAACTGTCCCTTAGGAAGGTTACCAGAGCTTTCACTCAATACCTCTTCTCTTTTCCATCTTGCCAGGAAATAGTTTCAGAGCCACACTTAGCTGCGAGGTAGGCAGGACAATGGAGTTTTATTCTGAGCAGACATGTGCCTAGATGAAATTTTTATTAAAATGAAAGAAGAGGGAGAATGGGAATAATCAACGTTTTTACTACACTCGTCTGAGCCTATGCCAGTTAGGAATGTGCTCAGTTTCAAGGAACAGAAATCTGGCCTCAAAAACCTTAAGGAAAGAAGGCATCGCTTTTCTCATACAAGAAGTGTTTGATTGCTGATGTGGTGCAGCTAGCTCAAAGACAATCACACTTTGAGGGTTGGTTTCCACCCTTATACTTGTGGCTTCATGGACAGAAGATGGTCTTTGTGGCTCCAAGTGTCTTTTTTGCATATAAGGCAGGAAAAAGGATGAAGGATACTGCCAGCCATGTATGTCCCTTTTCAAGAGGAAAGCAAAAGCATTCTCATAGACACCTGCAGAAGTCTTGCATATGGTGCTCACTGGCCATAGCTGCCTCCCATGGCCCCTCTAGCTGCAAGAGAGTCTGGAAAACTAAGCATTTAGCTTTCTAGACTCTCTATTAGATAGTAGATCAAAAACATTAATACCTTTTGACCACTAGTTCCATTTCTGTTGTTGCTATTGTTAGGTGCCATTGAGTCGGTTCCAACTCACAGTGACCCTAAGTACAACAGAACAAAACACTACCTAGTCCTGTGCCATCCTCCCAATCATTGCTATGTTTGAGCCTGTTGTTGCAGATGCCGTGTCAATCCATCTCGTCAAGGGTATTCCTCTTTTTTGCTACCTCTCTACCTTACCAAAAGTCTTAGGCTGGATTATCTAGAAAAGCAAAACCAGTAAAGCATATAAATATATATATAGAGAGAGATTTATATCAAGGAAATGGCTCACGCAGTTGTAGAGGCTCTAACATCCCAACTCCGTGGGTCAGGATAGAAGCCTCTCCTGATTCACGTAGCCGCAGGGGCTGGCGAACCCAAGATCAGAGAGCAGGGCTCTTGCTCACAGGCTGCGAAGACTGATGAATCCTAAGATCGGCAGGCAAGACTGCAGGTAGGTTGCTAGCTCAAGTTCCAAGAACTGGAGATCAGATGAACAGGAGCCAGCTGCAGGATCAGCACAAGCAAAAAGCCCATGAGCTTTGCTAGAATGTCCACTTATATTCGATACAGGCCACGTGCCCAAAGAAACTTCCTTTCAACTGATTGGACACTCACAGCAGATCCCATCACGGAGGTGATCACAGCATCATATGACTGCCAAACTGCTGAGAATCATGGTGTGGCCAAGTTGACATACAAACTTAACCATCACACCAAGCGTGATGTCCTTCTCTAGAGACTGGTCCCTTCTAACAATATGTCCAAAGTATATGAGACGAAGTCTTGCCATCCTTGCTTCCAAGGAGCACTCTGGCTGTACTTCTTCCAAAACAGATTTGTTCATTCTTCTGGCAGTCAATGATATAGTCAATATTCTTCGCCAACACCATAATTCAAAGGCATTGATTCTTCTTCAGTCTTCCTTATTCATTGTCCAGCTTTTGCATGCATATGAGGCATGGGTCAGGTGCACCTGAGTTCTCAAAGTGGCATCTTTGCTTTTCAACACTTGAAAGAGGTCTTTTGCAGCAGATTTGCCAAATGCAATATGTCATTTGATTTCTTGACTGCTGGTTCCGTGGGCATTGATTGAGGGTTAAAGAGATATAATCCTAGGCTTGGCAAAAAGGTACACGACCCCTCCCCTCCTCAGATGGTCAGGCTGGGAAATTACATTGTGCTTCATGTAGTGGGTTATGTAGACCTCTAGTCACACAACCCCTGGGGTATAAAAATGGCTGGGCAAGGGACCTCAGGGTCCCTCAGCTATGGTGTTAGTGGGAAACACGCTTAGCAGAAGTTCTCTGTTCACCTAATTAAGTCTACCTGGCCTGGGGTGCAGAAGGTAGGCCCTATTTTGTGTCCTTCACACACAATGCCAGCACTTTTACTTCATCATTTCTTCTGTTGATGAAGTAAAAGTGCTGAATAGAAGATTTCAAAGGGCGGTTTGAGAAGACAAAGTAAAGTATTCTAACGAAATATGCAAAGACCTGGAGTTAAAAAACCAGAAGGGAAGAACTCCCTTGGTATTCCTCAAGCTGAGAGAACTGAAGAAAAAATTCAAGCCTCGAGTTGTGATATTGAAGGACTCTATGGACAAAAAATTGAATGACGCAGGAAGTATCAAAAGAAGATGGGAAGAATACACAGAGCCACAAAAAGAATTGGTCGATGTTCAAACATTTCAGGAGGTAGCATATGCTCAAGAACCGATGGTACTGAAGGAAGAAGTCCAAGCTGCACTGAAGGCAGTGGCAAAAAACAAGGCTCTAGAAATTGACAGACTACTAACTGAGATATTGGTAGCACTCATTCGTCTATGCCAAGAAATTTGGAAGGCAGCGACATGGCCAACTGACTGGAAGAGATCCATATACATGCCCATTCCAAAGATAGGTGATCCAAAGGAATATGGAAGTTATTGAACAATATCATTAATATCACATGAAAGTAAAATTTTACTGAAGATAAGTCAAAAACTATTGTAACAGTACATAGACAGGAAACTGCCAGAAATTTAAGCTGGATTCAGAAGAGGATGTGGAACAAGAGATATCCTTACAATGTCACATGGATCTTGGCTGAAAGCAGAGAATACCAGAAAGATGTTTACCTGTGTTTTATTGACTATCCAAAGGCATTCAGCTGTGTGGATCATAACAAATTATGGACAACATTGCAAAGAATGGGAATTCCAGAACATTTTACTTAGATCTACATTTTACTTAGATCCACAATCAACACCCACGGAAGTGGCAGTCAAGAAATCAAACAACACGTTGCACTAAGCAAATCTCCTGCAAAAGACCTCTTTAAAGTGTTAAAAAGCAAAGATGTCTCTTTGAGGACTAAGGTGCGCCTGACCTAAGCCATGGTATTGTCAATCACCTCATATGCCTGCGAAAGCTGGACAATGAATAAGGAAGACAGAAGAAGAATTGATGCATTTGAATTACGGTGTTAGTGAAGAATACTGAATATACCGAGGACTGCCAGAAAAACGAACAGAACCAACTTGACATCACCTGTCATGGTTTGAATTATGTCCCCCCAAAAAATGTGTGTATCGATTTGGCTAGGCCATGATTCCTGGTACTGTGTGATTTTCCTGTATGTTGTAA
>NW_004444086.1:3876659-3878701 GCF_000243295.1 Trichechus manatus latirostris
GTTGGAGTTTATGTATTTTGCAGCCCTGTCATTGGGTGCATAGATATTTATTATAGTCAAGTCCTTCTGGTGTACTGATCCTTTAATCATTATATAGTGTCCTTCCTTATCCTTTGTGGTGGATTTTACTTTAAAGTCTATTTTGTCAGAGATAATATTGCCACTCCTGCTCTTTTTTGATTGTTTGCTTGATGTATTTTTTTCCATCCTTTGAGCTTTACTTTGTTTGTGTCTTTAAGTCTAAGGTGTGTCCCTTATAGGCAGCATATAAACGGATTGTGTTTTTTATCCATTCTGCCACTCTCTGTCTCTTTATTGGTGCATTTAGTCCATTAACATTCAGCGTAATTATTGATAGTTATGAGTTTAGTGCTGTCGTTTTGACGTATTTTTTTGTGTGTTGTCGACAGTTTCTTTGTTCCACTTAATTTTCTGTGTTGAGTCGTTTTTGTCTTTTTTTGCATCTTTTTCATTGTTGTTGATTATGTATTTGCTGAGTCTTCATATTTTTCTTGTTTTTTATCTTGATGTGCAGGATTGTTAGTTTCCTTTGTGGTTACCTTAATATTTACCTCTATTTTTGTAAGCTTATACTTGTCTTTTATTTCTTTATATAGCCTTGACTTCCTCTCTATATGAAAAATCTATGTCTACATTTTTTTAAGTCCCTCTTTTTTGTTTTAATATTGTCATCTTTTACATATTGACATTTCTATTTCCCTATTTTCAGTGTTTTAGCTTTGATTTATTTATGTGACTTCCCTATCTGGGTTGATATCTGGTTACTCTGTCCTGTGTTATAGTCTTGGCTTGTTATCTGATATTATTGATTTTCTAACCGGAGGACTCCCTATAGTATTTCTTGTAATTTTGGTTTCGTTTTTGGAAATTCCCTAAACTTCTGTTTATCTGGAAATGTCCTAATTTCACCATCAAATTTAAGAGACAGTTTTGCTGAATATATATTTTTTGGCTGGCAATTTTTTTCCTTCAAGCCTTTATATATCATTCCATTGCCTTCTTGCCTGCATGGTTTCTGCTGAATAGCCCAAGCTTAGGCTTACTGACTCTCCCTTGTAGATGACTTTTTGTTTATCCCTAGCCGCTCTTAAAATTCTCTCTTTATCTTTGGTTTTAGCAAGTTTGATTGCAATATGTCTTGGTGACTTTCTTTTGGGAATTACCTTATGTGGGGTTTGATGAACATCTTGGATCAATATCTTCTCATCTTTCACAATATCAGGGAAGTTTTCTGCCAACAAATCTTCAACATTCTCTCTGTATTTTCTGTTATCCCCCCTGTTCTGGTACTTCAATCACTCATAGGTTATTCCTTTTGATAGAGTCCCATATAATTCTCAGAGTTTCTTCATTCTTTTAAATTCTTCTATCTGATTTTACCTCAAATAAGTTGGTGTCAAGTGCTTTATCTTCAGTCTCAGCTAATTCTGACTTCCATTGCCTCAATTCTGCTCCTATGACTTTCTATTGAGTTGTCTAATTCTGAAATTTTCTGTTAATCTTCTGGATTTCTGATTGGTGTCTCTCTATGGATGCTTGCAGCTTGATATATTTGTCATTATGCTCTTCTCTAATCTTCTTAAGTTCCTCTATTGCTTTGTCTGTGTGTTTCTTGGCTTGGTCTGCATTTTGATTGATCTCCTTCCTGATCTCTTGAAGAGTTCTGTATATTAATCTTTTGTATTCTGCCTCTGGTAATTCCAAGAAATTCTCTTCCTCTGGAAAATTTCTTGATTCGCTATTTTGGGAGCTTGCTGAAGCAATCATGGTCTGCCTCTTTATGGGATCTGATATTGACTGTTGTCTCTGCGCCATCAATAAGTTATTATATTTATTTATTTTATGTTTGCTTACTTTGATATGTTTTGTTTTGATATGCCCAGATAGGCTGCTCGTGTGAGCTAGTTTGATTATTGGCACCTTTGAAGCTCTAACATCTTTTCACCAGGTGGTTAGATCTGTTACTAAGTATGTGAGCACAGGATTCCATTTACTTTTCTTGTATGCATTCAGCTCAGGTG
>NW_004444086.1:3879709-3881187 GCF_000243295.1 Trichechus manatus latirostris
CTTTGATGTTCAGGGCTCCTAGATTGTCATATATAATCGATTCACTTGTTTTTTCAGGTCTTTGTTGTAAAAGGGACCACTGGAAGCAACTGACTACTCTGCCATCTTGGCCCCACCTCAATTTTTGTTTTCTTTATGTTGAGGTGTAAGTGCTTCAAGTCCTCTTCATTTTCAGCAAGCAAGGCTGTGTCATTTGCATAACACAGGTTGTTAATGAATCTTCCTTTGATCCTGATGCCCTGTTCTTCTTCATACAGTCCAACTTCTCGATTACTTGCTCAGCATACAGATTGAATAGGTATGGTGAAAGGATACAACCCTGATGCACACCTTTCTTGACTTTAAACCACGTAGTATCCCTTTTTCCTGTTTGAACAACTGCCTCTTGATCTATGTACAGGTTCTTCATAAGCAAAATCAAGTGTTCTGGAATTTCCATTCTTTCCAATGTTATCCATAATTTGTTATGATCACACAGTCGAATGCCTTTGCATAGTCAATAAAACACAGGTAAACATCTTTCGGGGGAATTGACTTAGCAATGGGTATATATTTGCTTATTTCATATAAGTGAGATCATATGGTATTTGTCCTTTTCGACTGATATATTTTGCTCAGCATGTTTTCAAGTTCATCCATGTTGTGGCATGCTTCAGGACTTTATTTCTCTTTATGGCTGAGTAGTATTCCATCGTATATATGTACCACATTTTGTTGATGGACATTTCAGTTGTTTCCACATTTTGGCAACTGTGAATAGTGCTGCATTGAACATTGGTGTACATGTGTTTGTTCAAGTTGTTACTTTCAAGTCTCTTGGGTATACACCTAGGAGTGGAATGCTAGTCATATGATAGTTCTATATGCAAATTTTTGAGGAAACACCATACTGTTTTCCACGGTGGCCGCACCATTTTACTTTCCCACCAGCAATGGATGAGGGTTCCTTTTTCTCCACAAGCATAATCATTTCTTTTTTCCTCCCTTCAGGGAAGATGTAGTGCCTGTGCCCCTGTATCAAGTTCATTACCACTCACACCTGAAATTTTTTTCTTCGCACAACTTTGTACAAATTTGTGGTCCTGCTAGATATATAACTTGGTGTCCTTTTTCTCTTAGCATAAGCATTCTTCTCAGTACAACCCCTTTATAAACATTTTCCTATCCAGCTGATATGCCATTGTTGATTTAATCAATCCCTTCTGGGAAGGCATTTAAGCTATTTCTAATTTATTTTTGCCACTATTTTTTATAAATGCTGTAATAACATCCTTGTATGGAAATTTTGACCTCGTCTCTGATTATTTCCTTTAGAGGGATTTTTTTTCTTTTTCTTTTTTTTATTGTACTTTAGGTAAAGGTTTACAGAACAAATATCTTCTCATTAGACAGTACACATATTGTTTTATGATATTGGTTAACAACCCCACGACATGTCCACATGCTCCCTTCTCGGCCTTGGAGGACCCTTTTCTTTT
>NW_004444086.1:3882099-3898718 GCF_000243295.1 Trichechus manatus latirostris
AGAGGGATTTTTAGAAGTGGAATGCCCCGAATCAAAGGATATGAACCTCTCGGCAGCTCTTGGGAAACGTGATCAAATTACTTGCCAAAAGACGCCACAGCAATGTATGAAAGTGACTGTTTTGACACGCTGTTTCCAGCATTGATGGTGTGACTATTATGTTTTTTAACTTATGCTAATTTGAAAGGCAAGAAATGGTTCATTTGATTGGGAACGTTTCCATGTTTGTTGACGAGCAGCATTTCCTCCTGTGGATTGTCTGTTCATCGCTTTTGCTCCTGACCCTGTGTAGTGAGTTCAAGGGAGTTTGAGGCTGATCAAGGAAGAAGATACGACCACAGGATACCAGTGCTGCACAACAAGCTGTTTATTGGGACGAAAGCACTGACAGCCTAATGCAAGGGACAGTCTCCCCCAGCAGGGGGTCTTCTAGAGGCAAGCAGTGCAGGGAACCACCAGAGGGGAAGAGGGCATGAAAACCCCAGGGAAAAGGAGAATGGGGGTGGGGGCTGATGTACATCTTTGCAATGTCCTTCTGCAGCAAAGTGGGGGGTCTCTGGGTCAGACAGCTCCAAAGCAGCAGCAGCATCTATTTTGGATTGAATACCAAAAAAACACAAAAACAAAAACAAAAACAAACAAAAAAACCTGCTGCTGCCAAGTCATTCCGACTCATAGTGACCCTACAGGACAGAGTAGAGCTGTCCCATAGGGTTTCCAAGGAGCAACTGGTAGATTCAAACTGCCGACCTTTTGGTTAGCAGCCAACCACTTAACCACTGTACTACCAGGGCTCCCTGGATTGAACAGTGCCCTCAAATTGTGTTGGAATCCTAACCCCTGTATCTGTGAACATGATCCCATTTGCGAATAGGGTTTTCTCTGTTGTGTTAATGAGACCGTATCAGTGTAGGGTGAGTACTAACCCTAATCAGTTCTGAGCATAAAAAGAACAGATTAGACATAGAAACCTGGACAAACTGGAGGAAGACAGATGCCACATGAAGATCGCCCAGGAACCAAGGAACACCAGCGCTAGAGAAGCTGGAGACAACGACCTTCCCCCAGAGCTGACAGAGAGAGAGTGTTCCCCTAGAGCTGGCACCCTGAATTCAGGCTTCGAGCTTCTAGCTTCTCTTCTTTAAAGCCACCCACTTGTGGTATTGCTATTATAGCAGCACCTGAAGACTAAGACAGCACCCTTATGACTACAGGGCTTTATCTTATCTAGTGCTAGCAGATGTGGGGTACAGTTTCAGGAAGTATGTAAAGCAGGCAGGCTCTAAGTGACTAAAAATCTATTTATTTGGGCTATTTTAAAAACAACTGGATGTGCACAAATTTGAGTTTGGTGCAGGCGGGCTTTTTCGGGCTAAGGAGCCTCAGCTTGCTATGAAGAAATAAACAACTTGGGGCCAAGACACAGAGGCCACTTTTGGGTCATTGATATAACACCTCACCTCTCAGAAGTACAGCACAGTCCGGGAGCTCGGGGCTGCTGATGAGGGAATAAAGGCCTGGTGGGGATATTCCAGAAAGGACAGCAAAACAGCCAAGAGGAAATGTCAGGATGGGGCCGTGTAGCTGGCCTCAAACATGAGCACCCCGGCAGGGTGGGGACCACTGTCCACGGATGTCCCCCTTGTTACCTATGACAAGACCAGACCAGACCCTCCAAATTCCCATTCTTTCTCACATAAAGGGCTCTGGTGGCGCAGTGGTTAAGAGCTCAGGCTGCTAACCAAAAGGTCAGCAGTTCAAATCCACCAGCCACTCCTTGAAAACCCTATGGGGTAGTTCTACTGTGTCCTATGGGACTCATAGATTCTGACTATGAGTCGGAATCGACTTGACGGCAACAGGGTTTGGTTTGCTTTTTTCTTTTCCTTCTCACATAAAAGATGATCTGAACTGTTTGTCTCCAATCACCCATTGAAATAAAATGTCCGTACCTCTCACATGTCCAATCATTAGTATGCTTCTCTCCTGAACGTTGACTCATTCTCACCCTAAGCCAGTATTCAATCACTCCTTAAAGGCCCCTCCTGAGGATAAGCTGACTTCAGGGAAAACCTTTTCTGATCTACTGTGTAGTCACGTCACCTCCACTCCATTCATCCCACTCCCCACACCCAGTTCTTTCTTTCTAGCCTTGTTCACACCTGCCTATAACAGAAAAGCCCGTTCCCGCCTGACCTTTGAGACGCTTGCAGATCTTATGGTCAATTAGTTCCCCTGACTGCGGTAGCCCCCCTCCCTATGGTGGTAGCCCCCATTTCCATATTGCAGTAGCCCCCTCTCCCTATTGTGCAGCACCCCCTAGCAAATAGTCCCTGTCTGCCTGTTGTGATAGTTACCCTCCCTAGTGTGATAAACTCCCCCTTTTAAATAGTCCTCCTCTCCCTATTGTAATAGGCCTTTTGAATAGTCCTTTCTTTTTACCTAAGTCAGAATTTGTTTTATATTTGACAAAATCAATCGTATTTCTGAGCACTTACTACCCGCCAAGTACTAGGGGATGTGGGAGGGGAGCTTGAGGGGATGAGAAAGTGAAGACACTCATTGTGTCACTGTGAGGGGGGAAGGGGCCTTATTCCTCCTTGGGTCTTCTGTCCCAACAGAGGCCCCAGGGCCTGGTGCTCACAGGGGCAACAAATACTGAGTGAGGGAGTGAGTTAGTGAGGGAGAGGGAGGGAGTGAGAGAGGGAGTAAGGGAGGAAGGGAGTGAGGGAGTGAGGGAGGGAGGAAGGGGAGTGAGGGAGGGAGGGAGGGAGGAAAGGAGGGAGGGAAAGAATGAGTGAGGAACGAGGGAGGGAGGGAGTGAAGAGAGTGATGGTGTGAGCCAGCGAGCAAGAAAGTGAGGGAGTGGTATAGGAGTAAAAATGCTCCCACACATACCCATTGTGAGGAGCTCACACCAAGTCAGAGACAGACATACAGCCAACTCAAGAGAACTGCTAGACACATAAAGGGTATAAGAAACAAGGTCTGGAAGCCCATAACAGAAATGATGAAATTCTAAAACGTTCACTATTTTGATATATATAAATTATGGTTAAAAAAATATGTAACAAAACATTTGCCCATTCAACAATTTTTACATATATAATTCAGTGACTTTAATCATATTTATCATGTGTAACCATCACCACTGTTTCCAAATTCTCTTTTGCCCTTAACAGAGGCTCAGCGACCCTTAAGTAATGACTCTGCCCTCCCCCCTCTCTCCCATCCCTTTGCTGTTGATGTTGTCTAGTCAATTCTGACTCATGGTGGCCCATGTGTGTCAGAGTAGAACTGTGCTCCATAGGATTTTCAAGGCTATGACGTTTTGGAAACATATCACCAGGCCTGTCTTTTGAGGCACCTCTGGGGTAGGTTTGAACTGCCAACTTTTCGGTTAGAAGTAAAGCACTTAACTTCACCACCCAGAGACTCCTTAAGCAATGACTCTTTCTTCCCCCCTCCCTCCTACCCCTGTTAACCACTAATCAACTTTGGTCTCTGTACCTTTGCCTGTTCTAGATAGTCCATGTAAGAGAGAAAGAGAGAGTATACAATACTTGTCTTTTTCGTAACTGACTTATTTCATTCAGTGTAATGAGTTCATCCATGTTGTAGCATGTATCAGGACTTCATTTCTCTTTATGACTGAGTAATATTCTATAGAACATTCACTCTTGAATGTAAAAGATCCTCCTCTTTGGGGCAGTTTGTTTGGCTGGAAATGTCTGCCTGGGGCCTAGTGTTGAGAAGGATCCTGAAGCCAACGGGAGCTTGATGAGGAAACATGAGAGTCAATGAGCAGGTGGCCAGGAGCCAGGTCCTGGGTGAACATCAAATGTATCAGAAACACCTGAGACATTCTAACCTCATGGTTTTACAGAGGAAAGAAGCACGGCCCAGAGAGATCACGTGCTTTTCCCAAGATTACAAAAGTGCTGCAAACGGTTAAACACCTGTCTGCTAACTGAAAGGTTGGTGGTTCAAGTCCACTTAGAGGCGCCTCAGAAGAAAGGCCTGGTGATCTACTTCCAAAAGGTCACAGCCATTGAAAACCCTATGGAGCAGTTCTACTGTGAAACACATGGGGTCGCCATGAGTTGGAATCCAGTCAATGGCAACTGGCTAAGTGGGGGAACACAAACCACCTGACACTCTTGCAGCCAAAGGGGAAGACAGATCCAGGGCACTTGATCGTTGCAGATCTTGCCAGCCACAAATGTTAAAAAATATACATATATGTATCAGCCAATGCCCTGGGATGATCTCTGTACCACGAGCTGGGGAAACGGGACACTTCTCTACCACCACCCGGCTGGGCTTGCCCTGTGGCTTGGCCAGAGTCCACAGCCCAGGGATTCCCCACCTGCTGTTTCTCTGGAATGAAAACCAGCACCAGCCACTGAAAGAGGATCATAAAAGCTTAAAATCACAGAGCAGAAGGGAAACTTAGTCTCCAGTCTACTGCTGAATTTATCAAGGACTTCATTCTACTTGGATTAACAACACCCATGGAAGTAGCAGTCAAGAACTCAAACAACATATTGCATTGGGTAAATCTGCTGCAAAAGACCTCTTCAAAATGTTAAAAAGCAAAGAGGTCACCTTGGGGACTAAGGTATGCCTGACCCAAGCCATGGTATTTTTAATTGTCACATATGCATGCAAAAGTTGGATAGTGAAAAAGACAGAAGAATTGATGCATTTGAATTGTGGTGTTAGTGAAGAATATTGAATATACCACGGACTGCCAAAAGAACAAGGAGCCCTGGTGGTGCAGCAGTTAAGCACTTGGCTGCTAAGCGAAAGGCTGGCGGTTAGAACCCACCAGCTGCTCCACAGAAGAAAAGACTTGGCGATCTGCTCCTGCCAAGATTCCAGCCTTGGAAACCCTGTGGGCAGTTCTACTCTGTCCTATAGGGTCATTATGACTTGGAATCCACTAGACAGCAACTGGTTTGGTTTGGTTGGCCAGAAGAACAAACAAATTAGTCTTGGAGGAAGTACAGCCAGAATGTTCCACAGAAGCACAGAATCAAGAATGGAGATACTTCGGTACCCATACTTTGGACATATCATCAGGAAAGACCAATTGCTAGAAAAGGGCATCATGATTAGTAAAGTAGAAAACAAAACAAAACAAAAAAACCAAACCCGTTTCCCTCTCATAGACTCTGACTCATAGCAACCCTACAGGACAGAGTAGAAAGTGTCCCATAGGGTTTCCAAGGAGCAGCTGGTAGATTCAAACTGCCGACCTTTTTGGTTAGCGGCCAAGTTCTTAACCACTGCACCAGCAGGGCTCCCAGTAAAGTACTGGGCCAGAGAAAATGAGGGAAACCCTCAGTGAGATGGATTGACACAATAGCCGCAACAATGGACAATAGCTGCATACCAATGATCACGAAGATGTCACAGGATCAGGCAACATTTCACTCTGTACATGGGGTCACCATGACTCAGAGCTGACTCAATGGCAGCTAACAACAACAAAGACCACCGATTACATCAGGGCTTACTCTGTGTTGTAAGCTCCGTGGGTTTTGACAAATGCATAATGTCACGTGCCCACCATGACAGTATCATGCAGTACAGCTTCACTGCCCTAAAACACCTGTGCTCCACCGAGGTTGGCTGTTTTTGAACAGAGGTCCAGAAACATGGAGTGCCTTACCCGCGTCATACAGCTGCGCAGGGGACTGTCCTCTGCAGAGGTGTGGGCCTGGGCCGTGTTGCTAGCCGGGACATCCCCAGCGCGGATTCTGGAGTCTGGGACACAGTAAGCACTCAGTGAGCTTGACAGAATAGCGGAGGAAGTTGCTTCCCCTCTCCAGGACACATTCCTCCATCTGTAAACCAGTGTAAAGGAAAATGGCGCCATGGAACCACTCACCGTCGGCCGTGGGGGATGACTCCATGCCAGCTAACCACAAGAAACACCTTATCAACAGGATCCCCGCGGGGACTCGAGTGCAGCTATGGTACCAGAATGTGCTCAGTGAGCTGCAGAACGCTATGGAAACGCCGTGGGACCAAAACCGGCCAGACTGTGGGGCAGACCCAGCGTTTGGAGGTCACCGAATCGGTGATCTCTGCCTATTGTTAATGCTTACACTGCCATCTGGTGGCTGGAAGAAAATCTGACATAAAGCAGCCAGAGTGGCCTATGTTGTAGTTAACGCCTGCTGAGTCACGTGTACAAAGGAAGAAAACACTGCCCCGTCCTGCGCCACCTCCTGGTTGGCGATGGAACTGTTGTGATCCACAGGGGTTTCATAGGCTGATTTTGGGAAGTAGATGGCCAGGCCTTTCTTCCTAGTCCGTCTTAAGTCTAGAAGCTCCGCTGAAACCTGTTCTGCATCATACCAGCTGCTGTCGAGTCAATCCTGCCTCATGGTGACCCTATAGGACAGAGTAGAACTGCCCCATAGGGTTTCCAAGAAGTGGTTGGTGGGTTAGAACTGCCGACCTTTTGGTTAGCAGCTGGGCTCTTAACCACTGGGCCACCAGGACTCTGTTCCACATCATAGCAACACACGAGCCTCCACTGACAGATGGGTAGTGGCTGCACATGAGGTGCAGAGACTGGGAATGGAACTCAAGTCTCCCACATAGAAGGTGAGAATTCTACCACTGAACCACCACCGCCCCCCAGAGTGGCCGATGTTGTTGTTGTTGTTTCGACCCACAGCGACTTCATAGGCAGAGGAGAACCGCCCCATAGGATTTCCCAGGCTGTAGTCTTTATGGGAGCAGATCATCAGGTCTTTTCTCCTGCAGAGTGGCCGGTGGGTTAGAACAGCAGACTTTTGGTTAGCAGCCAAGCGCTTAACCATTGCATCACCAGAGCTCCTTAGAGTGGCCCATATCCTTGTAAATTCAAGGAAAAAGGAGCTTCAGTGTTTACTGAGCACTTGCTATATGTCCCAAACTGTGCTGGGCCCTTTACTAACACCCTCAAGCTGACGGGACCATTACACAGGGATTAAGGGTGCTGATGTCAATCTGCAGTTTTTGGACACGGGAAGACGTTTATAATAATTTGCTATGTGAAAAAAGCAAATTACAGAGCAGTATGTATGCAGTCCTGGTGGCGCAGTGGTTAAGAGCTCAGCTGCTAACCAAAAGGTCGACAGTTCGAATCCACCAGCAAATCCTTGGAAACCCTATGGGGCAGTTCTACTCTGTTCTACAGGGTCGCTATGAGTCAGAATCGACTCGACAGCAGCGTTTTTTTAATGTATGTATAGTATAAGGAGCCTGAGTGGCGCAAGCCGTTTGCAATCAGCTGCTTACATAACGGTTGGAGGTTTGAACCTGCCCAGCAGCTCCAGGGAAGAAAGGCCCAGCGAACTGCTTCTGTAAAGATCACAGCCAAGAAAAACCCATGGAGCAGTTCTACTCTGTCATACACGGGGTTGCATTGACTCAACGCCAAGGGGTTTGGTTTTTTTATGTATGTATGGTATGAGCCATTCAAAAAATTTTTGAGTCTTATTTTATTTGCATCTGATTGCAGAGGAAAATGTGTAGAAGGAAAGAAACCTAGATGTAAACCCAAATGTAAACTGCCTCATTGGAGTGCTGAAAGGATCTCATGCGATAACGTATGCGAAGTGTGCATGCTGGAGCGTGGTAAGTCTCAGGAAATGTTAGCTGTTGTTGTTCGTAGTAGTAATACCAGAATTGTATCGATCATCATCAATATCGTCGTCTCTGGGTGATGAATTTATTTTTCCTTTATATCTATCTGTATTTCCTGAATTTTCTCTATTGTCCATGTATTATTACTTAAATTGAAATTAAGAAAAACAAGTTATTAAAATAAAACAAAGGGGAAGGGTGTAATAAGCTCCCACAGAGGGACAAGTTATAATTTTCGTGGATATCGTAGCAGCAAGATGTTCTTTCAAAACCCACTCAACAACAGACAGGCAAGACTTGCCTTCCTTTCCAGGCTGGGGCTAATCCTCCCTCTGGGCTCTGCCCCCAAGTTACCCCGGGACCCAAGTCTGCCACCTACTGGCTGTGTGGTATTGGGCAAGTTACTTGGCCTCTCAGGGAGTCATTTTCCTCATCTGTAAATGGGGATGTCAGGTCTCTGTGTGGTGCAAAGTTTGTGCTTGACTACTAACCTAAAGGTTGGCAGTTTGAACCCACTTAGCAGCACCAAGGAATAAAGGCCTGGCGATCTGCTTCTGTAAGGATTACAGCCAAGAAAACTCTGTGGAGCAGTTCTACTTTGTAACACACAGGGGCTCCATGAATCAGAAACTACCAGACACCAATGGATAAACGGGGATAATGGTAGGATCTACCTCACAGGGTTGTTATGAAGTTTAAATGACTTGATACTTGTAAAGCCTTAACAAGCATGATGCGTCTTTGCTATTATTATCACTAGGCAAGTCCCCACCCTTCTCAGGGCAGTGATGTTGTTGTTGTTAGGTGCCGTCGAGTCGGTTCTGACTCCTAGCCACCCTACGTATAACAGAACAAAACACTGCCCGGTCCTGCACCATCCTCTCAATCGTTGTTGTGCTTGAGCCCATAGTTGTAGCCACTGTGTCAATCCATCTTGTTGAGGGTCTTCCTCTTTTTTGCTGACCCTCTACTTTACCAAGCATGATATCCTTCTCCAGGGACTGATCCCTTCTGATAACATGTCCAAAGTATGTGAGACGTAGTCTTGCCATCCTTGCTTCTAAGGAGCGTTCTGTCTGTACTTCTTCCAAGACAGATTTGTTTGTTTTTCTGGCAGTCCGTGGTATATGCAATATTCTTCGCCAACACCATAATACAAGGCAACAATTCTTCTTAGGTCTTCTTTATTCATTGTCCAGCTTTTGCATGCGTATGAGGAGATTGAAAACACCATGGCTTGGGTCAGGCCAAGCTTAGTCCTTAAAGTGACATCTTCGCTTTTTAGCACTTTAAAGAGGTCTTTTGCAGCAGATTTGCCCAATGCAATTCGTCTTAGATTTTCTTTCTTTTGCGTCATTTGATTTCTTGAGTACTGCTTCCATGGGTGTTGACTGTAGATCCAAGTAAAATGAAATCTTTGACAACTTCAATCTTGTCTCTGTTTATCATGATGTTGCTTATTGATACAGTTGTGAGGATTTTTGTTTTCTTTGTGTTGAAGTGTAATCCATAGTGAAGACTGTGGTCTTTGATCTTCATCAATAAGTGCTTTGAGTCCTCTTCACTTTCAGCAAGCAAGGTTGTGTCATCTGCATATTGTAGATTGTTCATGAGTCTTCCTCCAATCCTGATGCCAAGTTCTTCTTCACGTAGTCTAGCTTCTCAGATTATTTGCTCAGCATTTAGATCGAATAAGTATGGTGAAAGGACACAACCCTTTTGCACATCTTTCCTGATTTTAAACCATGCAGTATCCCCTTGTTCTGTACTTATGACTGCCTCTTGGTCTATGTACAGGTTCCTTATGAGCACAATTAAGTGTTCTGGAATTCCCATTCTTCGAAATGTTATACATAATTTGCTATGATCCACACAGTCGGATGCCTTTGCATAGTCAATAAAACACAGGTAAATATCTTTCTGGTATTCCCTGCTTTCAGCCAAGATCCATCTGACATCAGCAGTGATACCCCTAATTTCACATCCTCTTCTGAATCCAGCTTGAATTTCTGGCAGCTCCTTGTTGATGTAGTGCTGCAACTGCTTTTGAATTATCTTCAGCAAAATTTTACTTGAGTGTGATATTAATGATACCGTTCAACAATTTCTGCATGCTGTTGGATTATCTTTCTTTGGAATGGGTACAAATATGAATCTCTTCCAGTCGTTTGGCCAGGTAGCTGTCCTCCAAATTTCTTGGCATAGACAAGTGGGAGCTTCCAGCTCATTCTTACCTGTGTTTTATTAACTATGCAAAGGCATTTGACTGTGTGGATCATAACAAATTATGGATAACACTGCAAAGAACGGGAATTCCAGCACACTTAATTGTGCTCATGTGGAACCTGTACACAGATCAAGAGGCAGTCAAGCAAACAGAACAAGGGGATACTGCATGGTTTAAAGTCAGAAAAGGTGTGCATCCAGGTTGTATCCTTTCACCATAACTATTCGATCTGTATGCTGAGCAAATAATCTGAGAAGCTGGACTATATGAAGAACACAGCACCAGGATTAGAGGAAGACCCATTAACAATCTACGATATGCAGATGACACAACCTTGCTTGCTGAAAATGAAGAGGACTTGAAGCACTTACTGATGAAGATCAAAGACTACAGTCTTCAGTCTGGATTGCACCTCAACATAAAGAAAACACAAATCCTCACAACTGGACCAATTAGCAACACCATGATAAATGGAGAAAAGATTGAAGTTGTCAAAGATTTCATTTTATTTGGATCCACAGTCAACATCTATGGAAGCAGCAGTCAAGAAATCAAACGACATATTACACTGGGCAAATCTGCTGCAACAGACCTCTTTAAAGTGAGCAAAGTTGTCACTTTAAGGACTAAGGTGTGCCTGACCCAAGCCATGGTATTTTCAATTGCTTCATATGCATGTGAAAGCTGGACAATGAATAAGGAAGACTGAAGAAGAATTGATGCCTTTGAATTATGATGTTGGCGAAGAATATTGAATATACCATGGACTGCCAAAAGAACGAACGAATCTGTCTTGGAATAAGTACAGCCAGAATGCTCCTTAGAAGCCAGGATGGTGAGACTTCATCTGACGTACATTGTACGTGTTATCAGGAGTGACTAGTCCCTGGAGAAGGACGTCATGCTTCATAGAGGGTCAGCAAAAAAGAGGAAGACCCTCGATGAGATGGATTGACACAGTAGCTGCAACAATGGGATCAAGCATAACGATTGTTGGGATGGCACAGGACCAGGCAGTGTTTCATTCTGTTGCACGTAGGGTTGCTATGAGTCAGAACCAACTCGACGGCACCTAACAACAACATGCCAGTCTTGCAGGACTGAAATATGGTGAATGGCTGGGAAAACCAGGACTTGAACCTGAATTTGACTTCAAAGCTGATATTCTACTCTGCAACCAAGCTGCTTTTCTACGAAAATCCTCACCTGCTCCCACTGGGTAGACAACTTCTCTAAGTTATAGCTGAGAATGAGAGTATTTGGAGTGGTTTCAGTCTAGTCCTTTGTGCAAGCAGTTCTACAGGTAAACAATGCATGTTACTTGTGCCAAGGTGACAATATTCTCCCATACATCACCTCACCATGATGATCTAGTGGCAGCTCTATGAACACACCGCTTCTCAGAGGCCATCCATCAAGTCTGCTGGGAAGGTGAAAGGAAAGACATCAGGAAGCCCTGTCAAGCACCGCCCCGGGCCAAGTTTTCTTCTTTTTTTGTGTGCTTCAGATGAAGGTTTACAGAGCAAATTAGTTTCTCATTAAACAAGTAATACACATATTGTTTTGTGACATTGGTTGCCAATCCCACATGTGAACACTCCCCCCTCTTGACTTCGAGTTCCCCATTGCCAGCTTTCCTGTCCCCTCCTGCCTTCTCGTCCCTGCCGCTGAGCTGGTGTGCTCATTTAGTCTTGCTTTGTGAGCCTGTCTGATCTTTGGCTGAAGAGTGAACCTCAGGAGTGACTTCATTACTGAGCTATAAGGGTGTCTGGGGCCATACTCTCAGGGTTTCTCGTCTCTGTCAGACAGTAAGTCTGGTCTTTGTGAGTTAGAATTTTGTTCTACATTTTTCTCCAGTTCTGTCCAGGACCTTCTATTGTGATCCCTGTCAGAGCAGTCAGTGGTGGTAGCCGGGCACCATCTAGCTGTGCTGGACTCAGTCTGGTGGAGGCTGTGGTAGCTGTGGTCCATTTGTCCTTTAATCTTTCCCTTGTGTCTTTGGTTTGGGCCAGGTATTTTCAAGTGTATAATTGTGTCTCGCAAGCCTTGTAAGGATGCAGAAAGGCATTTATCTCATAGCACAGAAGAGAAAGCCCAGAGAGGACTCGGAGAGGGTGAGTAGCCTCTGTTCTGACTGCCTCCAAAGTCTACTGAACCAAGATGGCAGAACAATTAATCCCAGGACTTACCCTTACAAGTGAGTCCCTGTTGATACTTTTATATTACTATGGTCTTTAGACTGGAGTCCTTGGGTGGGGACAGTTAATACACTTGGCTGCTAACTGAAAGGCTGGAGGTTCGCATCCACCCAGAGGTCCCTTGGAAGAAAGGCCTGGTGATCTATTTCCCAAAAAACCAGCTATTGAAAACCCTGCGGAACACAGTTCTACTCTGACACACACTGGGTCACTGTTAATCAGAATGAACTTGAAGGCAACTGGTTTGGTTTGGTCTTTATACAGGCATCCCTTGGTATCTGTGGGGGCTTGGTTCGAGGACACACCACCACCGTACCAAAATCCGAGGGTGCTCAAGTCCCTTATATAATGGTGTAGTATTTGCATATAACTTATGAACATCCTCCTATATGCTTTAAATCATCTCTAGATTACAATGTAAATAGCTGTTATACTGTATTGTTTTGGGAATAATGACAAGAAAGAAAAGAGTGTTTTTTTCCGAATATTTTCAATCCACGGTTGAATGAACTGGCGGATGTAGAACCCAGGGATATGGAGGGCCGACTGTATTAATAAAAATGCTGGAGGAAACACACAGTATTATATAGAAAGGCAAGTTTCATTTATTCAAATTAAATTATAGTCTGAGTTTCATATACAAATAGAACCTCTGTGTAAATATTTAAAAATACAAAATGTTACAAATTTCAATTTTGTAAAAATAATATTTGTATTATATATATTTCTCTTTAACACGACCAAAATGTACAGTAGTTGACACAGAGTACACCCTCTATCATGCTAGCTACAGTCAGTGGGAGAATTTCTCAAGCCTTTGGCGTCTGCGGTTCAAGCCCTCCCCTCCTGTGGCTGCCTCAGGGGTGAACCAGCAGGCCTTTCTCCCAAACCCTGAGGTCAAGCCGCTTCCAATTGTTCAGCCACCATCAGGAAGGAAATGATCCAAATACTCTCTCTGGTTAGCACGGTCCAGTCACGGGGGAAATGGTTTGCTTCTGCAGCCCTGGTACCACCAGTCTGCCAAACTTGGAGCAACTCTCGTGCGGAGAAATGCTGGCGCGGACTGTCGCTGACGTAGACCATCACTGGTCCAGCTCGCTTTCATTCTGCAGCGTCTTCATCGCTAGACCCCAGAGAGTCATGCTGGAGAAAAACTGTCCCTCTGAGTTCCTATAAGCTGTGGAAGGGGCCCGGCTGCCAAGAGCATCACTGCAGTGATTGTCCAGGGCTGCCAGGGACGAGCGGATGATGGACATGCTGTCTGCCGGCAGCGGCTCGTCCACGGCCGAGGCCTCCACGTCCCCGTAAGCGTACGCCGGATGCGCTGTCGGCTGCATCTGGGGCTTGGCAAGCTTAACAGGGTCCAAACTCAGTTTCTCCTGGTCGCTGATGCCATGAGATTGAATCATGGGCCGCAGCTTACAATAGGGACCTGCAGAGTGGCTGTCGAATTCTGTCGTGGAATTTTCTGCTGGGTGGACAGGAAGTTTAACCGACAATGGCATCAAAGTCACGGACATGTCCTGGGAGAAAGAGTCGGAGCTCTGCGACCTGTCTAGGTCAGGGGCCTCGATGACACGGCTGAATCCCTCCGGTGCGCTCCGGCTTTCCATGTCGGCCTTGCCGTGCATCTTCTTGTGGCGCCGCAGTACAGCCGAGCGAGTGAAGCACTTGTTACAGATCTCACAGGTATATGGCTTCTCCCCGGTGTGCGTGCGCACGTGCCTGCGGAGGTCCCCGGATCCGCCAAAACATTTTCCTGCAAAAAGGAAAAAGGTTGTTTTTAAAAGTGGGCATTCTGAATGGACGCCCTCCCCTCCCGCCTTCTAAAAAAATTAAACGAGTCTGATTTCACCGGAGCAGTGCTGAACCCTGCTGCCAGCACGCATGGTCCTCCGACGCCATGGGTCACTTTACAGATGCTTCCGTTCTTTCCGGGCGGAGAGGGGCTTCCCCAAGGGCAGCACCCCCCCACCCCAGTAGCCTTTAGACTTCCAGTGTCGCAGGCCTAGTCTCCTGCCGTGTCCACGGCACGGGGCGCGTGCTGGGAAGCCGGCGTGCGCGTGCCTGTCCTCGCGGATCCCGGGCGGGGAACCACTGCTCTCCAGCCAGTCTCATCCCAATTCTCCTTAAATCCAACATGACCAGTCTATAATTTAGAAGCAGCTTTCCTCAAGGTATTTAAATATTCAGCTTTTAACACAATGTTACATACACTACTCTAGATTCTATGTCTTTTCTGTGTACATGGTGGAGGTAAGGGATCTAGTCCCATGATTAGAATAGGTAAGAAGATGAGAAGACAAAAATCAATAAATAACTGGACAGAGGTAATAATGTGTTTACAAGAGACTACAGGTGAATAAATACATGACACAGTTTATGTGGGTATATATTTAGAACTTCTCGCTTATCCATTAAAAAAACCAGTTGCTGTGGACTCGGCTCTGACTCAAGGCGACCCCACGCGTTTAAGAGTAGAACTGTGCTCCTTAGGGTTTTCAATGCCTTTTTTGGAAGTACGTTGCCAGGCCTTTCTACCAAGGCGCTTCTGGATGGACTTGAACCACAAACCTTTTGGTTAGTAGCCAAGCATGTTAACTATCTGCACCACCCAGGAACTCTCACTTATCCACGTCACTGTGTTTGAACTCACAGCTAGCCAGCCCTCATCAAGCAACAGGTAGACTTTTTTTTAAAAAAAAAAGCCTTTGCACAATCAGCCTAGATGTCAATGCCCATGCATTAAATTTGGGGTGCTTTTTTCATTATAACAAAAAAAACAAGATACCACAATAATCTTTATCTCTGAGTAGTCACACCTGCGTTTTACCCAGAACGCCAAGGTTCTCATCAGTTAACATCACAGTAAAAGCATTTTTACACCACGCTGTGTCGTCTCTAGAGAGTACGTTTTCTCCAGAATGTGGTATTTTATGGATTAGAAACTTCAGTGCCAATCCTCCAGCGGAGACACTTGGGCCGCTTCCACCCATTTGTTACTGTAGCGGATACTCAATGGGCATCTCTGAGCACAGAGCTTCTACCTTCTTCTTGTTTCCTTTAGATACATTCTCAGCAGTGCAATTACTGGGCAAGGGGGTGCCCATTTTTAGGGTCCTTACTATGTATAAAAGCAGCCCTGGTGGCACAAACGATTTGTGCTCAACTACCGTGAAAATATGGCGGCATCTGACCTCGTCTAACTTCAGCGGGAGGAAAGAGAATTTGCAACAGCATCAGCCCAAAGCTGATTCCTACGAGGTGGAGGTCAGACATAGCTCCACACTCCAGCCTTTTTTTCAGTTCTGACACCAGCCATCCCTCCCACGGCACTCTCTACTTCTCTGCTGGGTTTGATAATTCATTCCAATGGCCACACAGAACTCACAGACCATACTCATACTTACGAGGTTTATTAGGGAAGTAACAGGTTACAATTCAGGATCAGGATCAACTTGGAAGTAACAGGAACAACTCAGGATACAGTTCTCCGATCAGGACAGCTTCTTCTCAGCTGCTGCCACCAGGCCCTCACTCTCAGGGCATGTATTACAAAGCTCTTTAGCTCCATCAGTAAATGTCCAGAGGCATCCCATGCCACCAGCAAGCCTCCTGCCCAAAGGTGCTCAGCTCTCTCGCTCCGTAGGGTCGGCAAGCCCACTGTAGCCACCTCACTCCATGAGCTGGGAAGCCCACTGAGCCGTCTTGTGCCAGTCTCCTGGTTCTGTTGTTGTTTCTCCTCCACTGGACTCTGCCGTGCTTACTGCTGCTTCTCGCCATCTCGTGCCATCTCAGGTGGTACAGCTCTCCCTGGCTCCTGGGTTTAGGAGGTTCTCAGTGCAGGGACCCCAGGTCTAAAGGACATGCTCTACTTCTGGCTCTTCTTCTTGATGGTACTGAGGTCCCCCTCCAACCTCTGGGATTGGCTCCCTTTAAGCCTAGCAGGATGGTGAAACTAACCAATCTCCTGCAACGGTTTCATGCACCTTTTTTGCATGGCTCCCCCTCACCCACAAACATTTCATGTACCTTATTCGCACTAATGTGCAATCCTCTTGTTGGGCCACAAGTACCTTATTTGCATAGTCCCACTCAATCATTTTGTGGGAGTTACATGTACATGGCTAGAAAGGCCACATTGAAGCAATTCACTGCACCACAACTACTAACCAAAAGAATAGTGGTTCGAACTCACCCAGCGGCTCTGTGGAAGAAAGGCCTGGAGATCTGCTCCCATAAAGATTACAGCTCTGCTCTGTAACATGGGATGGCCATGAGTCAGAACTGACTCAATGGCAACCAGTTTGGATTTTTGGTTTTAATATATATAAATTTTAGTCATAGTAGAGTAGCCTTTTCTAACTGGAAGAGATTCAGATTTGTGCCCATTCCAAAGAAAGGTGATCCAACAGAATGCAGAAATTATTAAACAATGTCATTAATATCATACACAAGTAAAATTTTGCTGAAGATCACTCAAAACTGGTTACAGCAGTACATCGACAGGGAACTGCCAGAAATTCAAGCTAGATTCAGAAGAAGAC
>NW_004444086.1:3898979-3932519 GCF_000243295.1 Trichechus manatus latirostris
AATATGTATGCTGAGCAAATAATCAAAGAAGCTGGACTATATGAAGAAGAACAGGGCATCAGAATTGGAGGAAAACTCATTAAAAACCTGTGTTATGCAGATGACACAACCCTGCTTGCTCCAACTGAAGAGGACTTAAAGCACTTACTGACGAAGAACAAAGACCACAGCCTTCCGTATGGATTACACCTCAATATAAAGACTACAAAAATCCTCACAACTGGACCAATAAACAACATCATGATAAACAGAGAAAAGACTGAAGTTATCAAGGATTTCAATTTTACTTGGATCCACAATCAACACCCAAGGTAGCAGCAGTCAAGAAATCAAAAGATGCATTGCATTGGGCAAATCTGCTGCAAAAGACCTCTATAAAGTGTTAAAAAGCAAAGACGTCACTTTAAGGACCAAGGTGTGCCTGACCCAAGCCATCCATGGTGTTTTCAATCACCTCATATGCATGCAAAAGCTGGACAAGAATAAGGAAGACGGAAGAAGAACTGATGCCTTTGAATTATGATGTAGGCGAAGAATATTAAATACACCACAGACTGCCAGAAGAACGAACAAATCTGTCTTGAAGAAGTACAGCCAGAATACTCCTTAGAAGCAAGGATGGCGAGACTTCATCTCACGTAATTTGGACATGTTATCAGGAAGGACCCGTCCCTGGAGAAGGACATAATGCTTGGTAAAGTAGAGGGTCAGAGAAAAAGAGAAAGACCCTCAAGGAGATGGACTGACACAATGTCTGCAACAATGGGCTCAAGAATAACAAGGACTGTGAAGATGGCACAGGACCAGGCAGTGTTTCGTTCTGTAGTACACAGGGTTGCTATGAGTTGGAATCGACTGGTGGCACCTAACAATGACAGGGCTGTTTCTCCCAATCGTCCTGATGAACATATCTTATTTTACACATAAATTCTAACAAGAGTCTGTTCGACTTTCTTTAGTTTCCGAAGCCAAAGAAGTGAGCGATGGAATGGGGGAAGGCCCACATGAAGGAGATGATACGGGGAAATCACATATGGCAGCTGGTGCACGCCAATGAAAGAAGAAAAAAAAGAACTAAAAACAGGCAGATGAAGACAACTTCTAGTCAACCTGGCTGCCTGTGCATCCACATTTACCTCTGATTCCTCCCAAACACTATTAAAGAAACATGGAACACACGAATCATCACTTATCAACATGGTTAGGTTCCAAAGACCAGGTTATGAGAAAATCAGCATTACTCAAAAATGGAGGATGACCACACCATTACATAACTGCCAAATTACATCATCACATAAGTGCCAAGTTACGTCATTACATAATTGCCAAATTACATCACTACATAACTGCCAAACCATTGAGAATCATGGCCCAGCCAAGCTGACACATAACCTTCACAACCATCACATCCAGTGTTACTCTTGCCTCGCACCTTGGCATTTGTTACTGCCAGATGTAAGTCATCAATGCACAAAATTGTTGGATAGCAGATTTTTTACTATTGTTGTAAACGCGAACTGTTGGATAAAGGGGTAGTCGATAGTGAGAAGTAGGTGTATATAAATCCAGAAAGACAAGGGTAGCAGGAGAAGAACAATGGCACACACATAATGTCAACCAAAGTTTGGAAGATAACAGTAGTGGGTACAGTGGCAAATAACCTAGCATGGCAGATTAAGCTGAAACCCAAAGCCACTGCAGGACTCAGAGTGGCTCATGAAGCAGAGGGGCCAGAATTCCAGACCCTCAGCTTCACCCCAGGTAGCTGGCCTGCTCCCTCTCCCAGGACAGAGAGCTCCAGAGCCAGGGACCTGGCAGAGGCAGGGACGTGGCACCATTCTGAGTGGGGAGCTTAAGCAGCAGCCTACGTGCTGAGTCCTGGGCCATCCTCAGGCCCCTTCCCTGACTTGGCTCCCCAAATTCTCGCACCCAGAGGTATACTACGAAGGCAGGAAAGGGTAAGGCTTGCCTCTGGAAAATGACCCAGAGACTGCCTCACAACACGGGCGCCTGCGTGAAGTCCTCCAGTGGCCGCCCCCACACAGCATCCAGTCGTCGTTTCTGTGCCCATTTAAGACACAGGAGTGAACAGCTAAGGCCAGTTATTATTAGAGGCCGTCAGGAAAGTCTCTGCTAAAAAAGATGCCAAGATAAAAAAAAATTTTAAATGCAGGGGACAGAAGAAAAGCAATGATTATACAGCGAGGAAAAGAACTGTATACATAAAATTAAAAAAACACAACGTTATCAAGCAAAAACACTCAGAGAAGAAACAACTCTTGAACATTAAAATCATTACAGAAGAAATTAAAAATTCAGTAGAAGTGTTAGGAGATGTAGTTGAGAAAAGCTCTTAAAAAGTAAAACAAAAAGAAAAGAGCAGAAGAAAACTTGGAGGAGGCACACATGTCAGAGCAGACCTGTGCTCCATAGGGTTTTCAATAGCTGATTTTTTGGATGTAGATCACCAGGCCTTTCTTCCAAGGTGCCTCTGGGTGGACTTGAGCTGCCAACCTTTCGGTTAGCAGCTGAGCGCATTAACTGTCTGCACCACCTAGGGACTCAGAATAGCCATGGAGCTGCCTGAAGTTTTATCCAGGAGAACTATATAGAGTTATGGTGGGGAGACACAAAGTAGCCCTCTGGCTCCATTCCAGAAGTCCCGCCCTCTTTGAGATACAATTACAATGAGATGAGCTCTGAACCAAGCCCCAACTCCAGGCTTCCCACAGCTGGACTCTGAGCATTCCCATTTGCTCTAAACAAGTAATCATCAAAATCTGGAGGCATCCTTTCACCCCATGATTCAGCCAGCACTGTCCAGCACTTGCCCAGTTCACAGACACACACACCCCACAGTTCAGTGGAGGCGAAGTGTGTCCGAACCCTGGCTCTGACAGTGTGACCACCGGTAACAGGTTACCTGAGTCTCCGTTTCCTCACCCGTGCAGTGTGCACTCTGAGGCTGTGGGCTGCCAGCTTTCTGCTCGCCATTCTTGATGACTTCACTGACGCTCGTAATGAAGCATCAAACACCCAGAGAAACGACCTTTGCTTTATAAATAAATGATCTCAATAAGCCCTAACTCTTTGACCCTAATATGTGTTCCTAATACTCCAGCAGAAAAAACCAACCTGCTACTGCCCACACCTGCCTCGTGCTCTTGCATGAAGCTGCACTCTGGCGAGGGCTGCACCCACTGCTTGGGCACCATGTGCATGCCATCCACACTAGTCACTGCCCACACCTGCCCATCCAGACCGTGAGCACCTGCCAGCTGGGCTCTGTCGTAGCCATCTCTATCCTGAGCGTCTAGGACAGTCCTTCTACCTCAGAGACACTCAGTGAACGCCTGGCCCACGAATGTCTGAATGAAGAAAAGCAGGCCATGTGAGGTATTAAAGAACTATCATTACTTCCATTCTACCTATGAGGCAGCTTTCGCTCCCTACTGAGACAAAACCAGCTGAGGACGAAGCAGGAACAAAGACCAGCGCCCTCCTGCATCATGGGGAGGACGGCTGACTGCCGGGTCAGACAACTCACCGCAGGCTGAGCAGCTGTAGGGCCGCTCCCCTGTGTGCCGAATCCGGTGCTTCACCAGCTTCCTCTGCATGTTGAAAGACTTCCCACACTCATCGCAGGTGAAGACTTTGTCAGCAGTGTGTGTCTTCTTGTGCTCCTTCAAATTACTGAAGTTACTAAACCCTGGAGAGACCAGAAGAGGTGCGAAGGTGAAGGGCTGAGGACATTTTAATCAGTCATCTTCAAGCAGAAAAGCAAAGACTCAGCGATACCTCGGCCACAGATGTCGCACAGGTGTGGTTTTTCTCCTGAGTGGATGATGATGTGACGCTGGACGTCCCCAGAGGCGGCAAACCTGCAATGCAATGTGAAAATTCAACCCAGAGCATTCAGACATCATGGTGAGCCTTTGTAATTGCAAGTCACTGAGGGAGGGAGGAGCCGCTCCCTACATCACTTCAGAATGTCATCAAAGTGGCCGGAGTTCATTCGAAGTGAATATTAAAAATCGTTATTTTTGTCTTTTTTAAAGGAAAATAGAAAACGATGCAAGTGTTCTGTTTTTAAGAAAAATCTTTCTATCTAGTTTCATTAATCTTTCCTCCTCAGTTTTACAGCACAAGATCAGACACTGTCTGGTTTAGCATCGTGAGTGGCTATGGCGACAGAAAAGAGAGTAGACTCTGGAGCTTGTGAGTTCAGAGCAAAGCGAGGCCCCTTGTGCCCTTGTCGTCCGGCCGGCGCAGCTGGGACCCAGAGGGACAGCATCTCAGCACTGTGGTGCCAGCCAACGAGGACAACCTCTAAAGGGCCCTGGGCAAACTCTGGCAGGGTCACAGCAGGTGCAAGCCTGGTCCCTTTCACCACAAGGTGAAGTGCAAGTAGGAGCTCCAGTGTTTCACGAACCAAGACATAAGGCTGTAAGGTTTTTGAGAAAATTCTGCCCCCTCCACCACCCTGAGGATCCCTACAGAATGCGCGCTCTCTCCTACTCTCTATGGGAGTCACGATGGAGATTCAATGACATAAGTCCTAAAATCAATCAACAAAGGGAAAGCAAGTGAAGAAAGAAACCAAGTGTTTATTCAGCAGCTGCCACATGCCAGGAGACAAGCTGGATGCCTGAATAAACATCATCTCAGTCACTCCTCTCCACAACACTGTAAGGCAGGCATTTGCATCTCCCCTTTCCAGGTGGGGAAGCCGAATTCAGAGACTGTCACTAACTTCTCTAAGGTAGTAAGTCCCAGGCCCCAGATGTGGAAAGCTATGCTCCTTCCATTTCACCACGCTCCACAGCAGGATAATTCACTATGTCTCAGGGGAGATGTTAAGATGTTACATATGGTTATGATTTTAAATGCATGCCTCACTTTTAAATGGAGTTCAGAAGGCTCACAGTTAAAACGCTCTGCAAAATAAGACATTTGAGGGGCACAAGAAAAGCGACACCATCCAAAGCAGCAGGTCTGTGCTACTAGGTGTCTCAAACGAGGGGTTTTCAACACCTGGCACTGAACATGGCTTTCCGTAATCATGCAGCTAAGACCAAGAGGGAGGCATGTTTGGCTATGCAGCTCTTCCTTCCGGTTTTCTACCACCTGCAGAGACAAGTCTCTTCCCAGCGATGAATCAAGAGCTGTCTCTCCCTCTGGCATCCATCCCTGCAGCCCATGCTGCAGAACTGATGAGAGGACTGACTGACCACAGTGACTCTTAATGGCCCCCAGGCCTGTCTCTCCCCACCAGACTCAAGAGCAGGAACTTGGCAGAGGCAGAGAGTCTGTACTGTTAAATTTTATGTTCCCATCACAGCACTCAGCATACAGGTGGTTCCGAATAAAGGCTGAATGACTATGTATCCAGGGCAGGTAGGAAGCTCTGTGACTAGCACCATCCTGGGTGATGCCTACTATCCTAGCACAGCCATGAGATGACATGGGTGGAGGGCAGAGCATATGGACCCTGATATTTAGCCCAGGTGACGGGGAAGGGGGCCAAGGCTGCAGCCTGTGTGCACAGAGAAGCAGGTGATCTTATTTATACCACACAGCATAGAAGAATCAAACTGCCACATATCATTCCATCTCAAGTACAAGGCCCTCTGTCACCAATTCTCACTTCCCAAGTCAAAATCTGACCCACCCACCAGGCTTAGCTTCAGCTTCCCTGCTCCCACACAGCCCTTCGGGATCTGTGACCATGGCCCTTCTTACCCCTTCCCTCTGAAGTACAGTCATTCAGGTTGAACATTTCATCTCTACTAGACAGTGACCTCCTTGGGGGCATTAGTCTATCTGAATAGGCATTTGCAGAATGAATGAACATTTTAGTATAAAATAATTTTGTTCCATATGAAATCCCACTTCCTTCCTAAGCCTCCTGTCCTAGATTTTCTTTCTTGTGATTAACCTCTCTATATTTTTTATTATTATTCTCATGTGTGTCACATGGAAAGCCAGGGTTTAAGTTTACCTGCATTCCTCAGGGGTAGAGTAAGCCCATACGTAGCATGTGTGCGAGCCAGAGCTGCAGAGAACAGGGATTTTCCAAGATATTCAGACTCTTACGCACATAAGAAGCAGCCTAGCACTGACCTCTTTCCACAGATCTCGCAGATGTACGGTTTTTCACCAGAATGCCGACGTAAGTGAGTCTGCAAGTTACCTGCCTACAAAAAGAGGGAAAGAAAAAAACACACCAATAAGTCAAAGGGTTTTTTTTTTGTTTTTTTTAAGGTTTTATACATTTAAAAGGAAAACGGACAGATCTCTCCAGGTTCCAGTCTGACTTCCAAATGAAGAGCAGATGAACACAATTTCTGAGAAACCATGTGCAAGGGCCAGGTTCTAATACTAGGGGTGGCAGCTGCCCAGCAAGCTGCTGGACAGGTGATGCATTTAAATTCTGTACCCCTGAGCCAAAGTCATCCCTGGAGCCCTGCGTGTGCCTTATCTCAGGAACATCTCTTTGCACACACTTTTGCGGTGCCTCCTCTCAGACGGGCCCCAGAGCACTGTGGAGGCTGTTCTGGTGGTCACTAAGCCTCCATTTTAAATGGACCTCAATATATTTCTCTCTTATATTTTTTTAACTTAGACCATCTATCCACGTGAAAGAATTCTTTGAAAAGTGGCACTTGTACATGGTAATTGCAATATTTCTCATTTCTTTCTAAACAGCATGATTTTGTTTATAAAGAAAGCTGGACGTTTCCAAAAAAGTGAGTCCTCTGGCAGCACAGCTGGTCCTTTCCACCTGACAGGTCTGTATTTAACCTCTGTACAAATCAAGTCAGCAGCACCACGGCAGACATTAAGTTCATGGCCTTTCAGGTTCCTAATTTCTGAACTAGCAAGGCTTTACAAAAAAACCACTTATTTAAATGGCAATCATAAGATAGGTTTTCATGTGCTAATCAACAGGAACTTAATATTAAATTGCTTACAGTACAGTGAAATTAAAACTGCAAACGCCTTGGATGTTTAGAAGGCTACTTGCTAATGTTTCAGATGAGGATTTGGAAACAAAGTTTCCCATTGCTGTAATTTAATTGTCTCAATCTGCCATTTCCCTCATTTAATTTTTTACAGGGTTCTGTTGCAAAAAAAAGGAGCCCTGGTGGCACAGGGGTTAAGTGCTTGCCTGCTAACCAGAAGGTCAGCAGTTTGAACCCACCAGCTCCTCTGTGGGAGAAAGATGCGGCAGTCTGCTTTCATAAAGATTACAGTCTTGGAAACTGTACAGGGCAGTTTTACTCTGTCCTATAGGGTCACTATGAGTTGGAATCGACTCAACAGTTTTTTGGGGGGTCTGAGTTGCAAAGACAGAACAAAAACCCCTGAAATGAACAAATACAGGCCAAGAGTAGTAATGTGCGGGCAGTGTACACAGAGATGAGCCCGAAAAGGGGAATAAATGATAACGGCAAACCAACAAACTATGCCTTTTCAAGTCTGCAAACTACATTTTAAAGAAAATGCGAACACAGTTTATGGTTATAGGTTTGAAGATGAGTCTGAAGTCTATCCATGAATGGAAACTTCCAAGTATTAAAAAATGTCACCCTGATACAGCTCCAACAAGGAAGAAAAGGCCTGGTGATTTGCTTCTGTTAACATTACAGCCAAGAAAACCATGTGGAACAGTTCCACTCTGTAACACATGGGGTCGCCATGGTTGGAATCAACTTAACAGCAACTAATAACAACATCAGGTATAATATTCCTATCAGACTCTGGGAAACACAGTTAGATACCACATTTTAGACTCAAATATGGCTTAGAAAAGACTAAGGTTTATTTTAGACAACCAAACAGAAAGAATTTGGCAAAACTTTGGAAAATATGTAGCTTTTTACAGAATGACTACTAGTAACAGTAATAAAACAACAAATATTAACAGCAATACACACTTGTTGGAATTCTAACTTGGGCTATGCACCCTTAGGCCTTTACATTCATTATCAAATTAGCCTGGGTAGTTGATAATGTCATCTCTATTTTCTAGATGAAAAACTGAGATTCAATACAAAAAGTTACTTGCCACAGTTACATAGCAAATACTTGCTTGGGCCAGAAATTAATACTGGGCTTCTATGAGTCTCAATTTGTCTCCTACACCTCAGGAAAACCTGAGAACACGGAAATTTCTAACCTAGACATAACTAACCTACCATGCTCTGAATATTCAGTATGACAAAGAGTCGGCCACTCTGGAAACAGCTCATTTGAGTTCTTGCTGCTAAGACAGTACACCACTACCGTTTTACATGAGCCACTTCCAAATTTCAGAAAAGCTGATTAGTTAACACCCATCTACCCAACTGTTCAATTATACCTCTCTTATTTTATTTTTTAAAATATGTATTATGATTGAAATGCATTGAGTTAATATTTACCAAGGCTGCATTTTCCTCTTCTCAAAAACCATAATACACTGTTTTCAAAGCAAACGCAATCAAACTGTCTTCCACTTAATATTATTACTAACAGTAAAAACCATTTCAAGTGTTCTGTTAGCTGTATTTGATAAAAAGTGTGAAATCAGACTAAATTTAAAAAATGGAATAATTCAGACCAAAAAATACAAAAATACTCTCAGATAAAACTAAATCAGACAGCAAACTGAGGTCTACATTATTTTAGCTTTAGTCAAGTGTTTTTACTTTTGGTAAAATTTTGATATACTCTGTTGTTGCTGTTGGTGCCGTCGGGTCGGTTCCGACTCATAGCGACCCTACGTACAACAGAAGGAAACACTGCCCAGTACTGTGCCATCCTCATGATCATTGTTATGCTAAAGCCCATTGCTGCAGCCATTGTGTCAATCCATCTCCTTGAGGGTCTTCTTTTTCACTGACTCTCCATTTTACCAAGCATGATATCCTCCTGCTCCAGGGACTGGTCCCTCCTGATAACATGTCCAAACTATGTGAGACAAAGTCTTGCCATCCTCGCTTCTAAGGAGTATTCTGGCTGTACTTCTTCCAAGATAGATTTGTTCCTTCTTTTAGCACTCCATGGTATATTCAAGATTCTTCGCCAACACCATAATTCAAAGGCGTCAACTCTTCTTCAGTCGTCCTTATTCACTGTCCAGCTTTCACATGCATATGAGGTGACGGAAAACACCATGGCTTGGGTCAGGCGCACCTTAGTCCTCAAAGTGACATCTTTACTTTTTAACACTTTAAAGAGGTCTTTTGCAGCCGATTTGCCCAATGCAATGCATCGTTTGATTTCTTGACTGCTGCTTCCATGGGTGTTGACTGTGGATCCAAGTAAAATGAAATCCTTGGCAACTTCAATCCTTTCTCTATTTATCATGATGTTGCTTATTGGTCCAGTTGTGACGGTTCTGTGTTCTTTACGTTGAGGTGTAATCCATACTGAAGGCTGTGGTCTTTGATCTTCATCAGTAAGTACTTCAAGTCCTCTTCACTTGAAGCAAGAAGGTTTTGTCATCTGCATAATACAGGTTGTTAATGAGTCTTCCTCCAATCTTGATGCCCTGTTCTTCTTCATATAGTCCAGCTTCTCGAATTATTTGCTCAGCATACAGACTGAATAAATATGGTGAAAGGATACAACCCCGACGCACACCTTTCCTCACTTTAAACCACGCAGTATCCCCTTGTTCTGTTCGAACAACTGTCTCTTGATCTATGTACAGGTTCATTAGGAGCACAATTAAGTGTTCTGGAATCCCCATTCTTCACAACGTTATCCATAATGTGTTAAGAGACACATAGTCGAATACCTTTGCATAGTCAATAAAACACAGGTAAACATCTTTCTGGTATTCTCTGCTTTCAGCCAAGATCCATTTGACATCAGCAATGATATCATGGTTTCACGTCCTCTTCTGAATCCGGCTTGAATTTCTGGCAGTTCCCTATTGAAGTACTGCTGCAACCACTTTTGAATGATCTTCAGCAAAATTTTACGTGTGTGATAATTAATGACACTGTTCGATAATTTCCGCATTCAGCTGGATCATCTTTCTTTGGATTAGGCATAAATATGGATCTCTTCCAGTTGGTTGGCCAGGTAGCTGTCTTCCAAATTTCTTGGCATAGATGAGTGAGCACTTCCAGTGCTGCATCATTTGTTGAAACATCTCAATTGGTATTCCATCAATTCCTGGAGCCTTGTTTTTCACCAATGCCTTCAGTGCAGCTTGGACTCCTTCCTTCAGTACCATCAGTTCTTGATCATATGTTACCTCCTGAAATGGCTGAACGTAGACCAATTCTTTTCGGCATAGTGGCTCTGTGAATTCTTCTCATCTTCTTTTGATGCTTCCTGCGTTATTCAATATTTTCCCCATAGAATCCTTTAATATTACAACTCGAGGCTTGAATTTTTTCTTCAGTTCTTCCAGCTTGGGAAATGCCGAGCACGTTCTTCTCTTTCGGTGTTCTATCTCCAGGTCTTTGCACATGTCACTATACTACTTTACTTATACTCTAATCATATCCTAAGTGCACAGACCACATCTTAGAAATTATCTATAGTTGAGTCCATGAAAACTCTAGCAAGTAGCAATAATGGTAATAATGGCTATCATTTATTAAGAGATCACTTATGCATAAAGCAAGGAGCCTTGGTGGCTCTACCAGCCACTTGGTGGAAGAAAAGACCTGGTGATCTGCTCCCATAAAGATTACAGTCTTAGAAACCCTATGGGGCGGTTCTATTCTGTCCCATACAGTCACTACAAGTTGGAGTTGACCTGATAGCACACAACAACAACAGGCATAAAGCAGGAGTTCCTGGGTTGTGCAAATCGTTAACGAGCTCGACTACTAACTGAAAGGTTGGGGGTTCGGGTCCACCCAGAGGTATCTCGAAAGAACGACCTGGCAATCTACTTTCAAAAAATCAGTCACTGAAAAAATCAGAGTAGAACTGAAGCACAGTTCTACTCTGACACACCTGGGTTTGCAACTGATGGATCCATGAAGCACTTTGCTAAACAGCTGCAATCATTATTTCACTTGATCATCCCAGTATCCTTATAAAGTAGTATTAGTCCCATTTTGCAGAGAAGTAGACAGAGGCTCCGCGAGGTGAGAAACCAGCCTTGGGTTATACACCTGGAATCTAATGCTCTTAAGTCAGTACTTGTGTGCTGACTCCAAAGTGCTGTTAACCCTCTCCTAACGAGTGTTAGCAATAAAGGAATTTCAAAGAAAAGAAAAGACCTAACATGACTTGTTTAATAATTTGTATAATAAACTCCTTATGATAGTAACTTGAATGTCACAATTTAAGCACGAACAGACCTAACACATAGATCCTCATTTAACTGCAGCAGAGTGTTTAATCAACATTAAAAAATAAAAAGTCAGTGAATTATAAAACTTTAGAGGTGAAAGGGATCTCAGATCGTAAAAGTCATCTCATTCAGGAGTTCTTAGACTTTAGGATTTCACTAACTAATAAAATTAAAATTAAAAAAAATCTAGGGATTAACATAGAGATGTCATCTAAATAACAATGATCGGTATATTGATAAAAGAACCCGAAGTGTGCACCACATCATCTCCAACATTTTATAACTCAGGAAGAACTCACTGTCTCTAATTTTGCATTTTCGCCATGGACCAGGTACAACTCTGTCCCCTCTGGCATTGGCCCAAATCAGTGCCTTGGGAACCATGTATCTAAGCCAACTTCCTACAGAATACTGGAATCGCTTTAATAACACTCCCTGGACACAAGGTGGAGTCCCTGAATGGTGCAGCTGAATGGCTGGAAGTTCCAGTCTACCCAGAGGCACCTCAGAAGAAAGGCATGGTGATCTAGTTCCAAAAAAATCAGCCACTGAAATCCCTATGGGGCACAGTTCTACTCTGACACATATAAGGTCACCATGAGTAGAAGTTAACTCAATGGTAACTAGTTTTTTGGTTTTGGACACAAGGTAGCCATCCCACTGCTAAATAGCACTGCTGGGAAAACACTGAGCCTCTCAAAACTTGTCTTTCTGTAACACGTGCCAATGCTTCTATTTCTGCCTCCTTGGAGAAACCGAACAAGTCTGTTCCTCTCCCAAAAGAGAGCTAAACAACCCAAGTTTTCTTTCTCCGACTTCTCAGGTGACAGGGATTGAAGCCTATCACTATCTTAGTTTTTTATCTTGTATCCTCTGGATATACTCCAAATTGTCCATGTTCTACTTCCTGTGAATGTAGACTCGTGAAAACTCTAGAGTAGGGATGACTTTTACTTCCTGAGCTCTAGTGTCCAGAGTTATGCTAATAGGTATCTTCTTGCTGCAACCTAAGATAACATCACCTTTTTTGGGTGACATACCATACTGCTTGCCGACTCACTACTAAGGTTGTGGTTAACTTTTTTTCTGTTTTTTTTAAGACTAACTTTACTAAATAATAAATTCTGAATAAACAGGATGAAAGATTAACTCTTACTGGTAAATCTGTTTTCTAACTTTCGAATCTTCTAGAAGGCAGAATCTTTAGGAACGCACTTCTGGCAAAGCAAACACTGTGGCAAACTACATTGGGAGCATTCTGATCCACTGAAACCACAACCATTTATTCCAGTTCATTACGATAAATGATTTTTTTGGCTTAAGGTGAGGGCTTATGGGTTTGAGGGTATTACTTACTTAGTATCTACATAGACAACATGACTGCCCCCTTGATCTGGAATACCAGACTTCCACTTCATCAAATGCCTGCTTGTCTTCAGGCCTCACCTAAGCAACCTCAAGCAGTCCGTGCCCTTGCCTCACCCCAAACACCCACACCTTTCAGGCAGGAAGTACTACTCTCTCTTCCTTGCCCACACTGTTCCCCATACCTATTCTGTTGCAACACTTCTGAGATCTCATTGTTCTTATCAGTTCACATATCTAGTTCTTCCTCTAAACAATAAGCTCCTCAAGGGCAGGAACCATGCCTTAGTCTTCTTTGTACCCCCCAGCACGAGACAGAATTCCTTGGACGTGGCAGGCTCACAACAAGCACTTGTTGAAACACAGTCCTTGTTCACAAAAATTTCACCATTCACTACGAAAATAAAAAAGCAATATGCATCTGAAAACTGTAATTATCTACATGTAAAAATCTAACAAAAATAGATACCAACAGAGTAAAAAAGAAAAGAGACGAGGATTTCCATAGTGTCTGTCAGACATGGCTACCCCCTGCAGGCTTCAAAAGGTACCTGCTGCAGGACAAGGTCTAAAGCAGTGGTTCTCCATCTTGGCTGCACATCAAAATCGCTATATTTTTAAAAATACCAATTCTTGAGCCCCACTCCAACTGTCAGGGTTAGAATCTCTGAGGCTGGGGACCAGGCACCAAAGCCAGGTGAGAAGGCTCCATGCAGACTACAAAGATATTTGCATGCCTGCTTTTCCTTTATTTGGTTAGCAATGGAGAGTCGTGGAAGGGTTCAGAGCAAGAGAATGATGTAACTTACGTTATCACAATTTAAATGTATCAAGGGCTTTCCATCCATTTTTTCATTTAATCCTAACAGTCCCATGAGGAGTCTCTATGGAGCACACTTCTACTCAGACACACATGGGGTCACCATGAGTCAGAACTGACTTGATGGCAACTGGTTTATAGGCCCACGGGACACGAGGCACCGAGAAGTTGTGACCAATATTTACAGTCATTCGTCCAGGCCTTCCACTCTCCCCACCACAGCACAGCTGCTAAGACTGACACACTGCCTCAGGAAGCCAGTCTAAACCAGAGCAGAGAGGATGAAGAGACAGAAGAGAGGAGGTGATGGCAATAGGACAGATAATGATGACGTGTCCTGAATACTTACATGTGCCAGGCACTGTCCCAAGTACTTAATATTACGAATTTAATCCTCACCCACCCTACTGAGGTAAGTGATCTTATTATTCTTGTCTCACAGAGAAGGAACCTGAAGTACCAAGAGGTTAGGTGCTTGTCCAAGGTCACAAGCAGGATTTAAATCCAGCCTGTCGGCCCCAGAGCCCATGTTCTGAACCCCTAGGCTAGGCTGGTATGAAGAAGTAAGCACCTCATCTAGAATGGTGGCTAGGGGGATGATGGTTCTGTTCCTTCATCAAATATTTTCTGAACATTTAGGAGGTGCTAGACATTTTCATGTATGCTGAGCAAATAATCCGAGAAGCTGCACTATATGAAGAAGAAGGGGGCATCAGGATTGGAGGAAGACTCATTAACCTGCATTATGCAGATGATACAACCTTGCTTGCTGAAAGTGAAGAGGACTTTAAGCACTTAGTGATGAAGATCAAAGACCACAGCCTTCAGTATGGATTACGCCTCAACATAAAGAAAACAAAAATCCTCACAACTGAACCAATAAGCAACATCATGATAATTGGAGAAAAGACTGAAGTCATCACGGATTTCATTTTACTTGGATCCATAATCAACACCCATGGAAACAGCAGTCAAGAAATCAAATGACGCACTGCATTGGGCAAATCTGCTGCAAAACTCTTTAAAATGTTACAAAGCAAAGATGTCACCTTGAAGCCTAAGGTGCGCCTGACCCAAGCCATGGTGTTTTCCATCGTCTCATACACATGTGAAAGTTGGACAGTGAATAAGGAAGACTGAAGAACTGATGCCTTTGAATTGTGTTGGTGGAGAATATTGAACGTACCGTGGATGGCCAAAAAAATGAACAAGTACAAACAGAATGCTCCTTAGAAGCAAAACAGCAAGACTACATCTCACACACTTTGGACATGTTATCAGGAGGGATCAGACCCTGGAGAAGGGATCAGACCCTGGAGAAGGACGTCATGCTTGGTCAAGTGGAGGGTCAGTGAAAAAGAGGAAGACCCTCAACAAGATGGATTGACACAGTGGCTCCAAAAATGGGCTCAAGCATAACACGGATTATGAGGATGGCGCAGGACTGGGCAGAATTTCGTTCCGTTGTGCACGGGGTCGCTATGAGTCGGAACTGACTCGATGGCACCTGACAGCAACAACAGGCATTTCCACAGTGACTACAGGGTCTCTATGAATCAGAACTGACTAGATGGCAACAGGTTTGGTTTTCTTGTTTTTAGGCATTTTCCTGGATGCTAGGGGTATAATGAAAAACAAGACATGGTCCCTGGCCCACAGAACTAATGGTCAGGGGAGGACAGGACTGATGATGCAGAGGAAGACCGTTAGGCCTTGGTAACTCAGGAGGGAGTCAAAGAGTGGGAGCAGTGAAAGCAATTAAAATTGCAGGTTGAGTGCATGGGAAAACTGAACTGACACTCTCAACAGATGAAGGGGAACACTGAAGAGCTGGCTCCACAGGGAACGTGTCAGAAGACGGCATTGCTCTATGTCCCCATGCTGTGTGTGATGTGCTTCCCAACTCTTACCAGACTAATGGCCTCTACTCCTCCATCCCTGGGTGGAGCAAAAGGTTAATTTGCAGCTGTTAACCAAAAGGTGGGCAGTTAAGAGTCTACCCACAGGCACCTTGGAAGAAAGGCCTAGTGATCTACTTCTGAAAGGTCACAGCCATGAAAACCCTATGCAGCACAGTTCTACTCTGACACACATGGGGTGGCTGTGAGTCGGAGTTAACTCCACAGCAACTGGTTACTCCTTAGTCAAGGCCCAGCTCCAAAGTCATCCCCCAGTTACACAGCACTTGTTGCTAGACAATTTACTGCACTGTGTGTAAAAAAGTTGTGCCAGTGATCGTTTCCTCTGCAGAACCGCACACTCCCTGAAAGCAGCTGAGCTTTGGAATCCCAGTGCCCAGCATGTGGCAGGTAAACAGTTAGATTCTACTGCAGAAAGAGTAGGTTCCACAGGCTATTCTAACACATTCTAAATTTTCTGTAAAATGTGGAATCTGTAAGTTTCTTTACGACTAGTGTCCAGCACAGCACATGGCCTGTGGTAGGGTACAATAAATGTTTGCTGAATAAGAAAATTAATGTGTGCCCAAATGATTTTAATAGAGATCAGCAGGGAATGAAAATCGTTTGGTCTTTTGTCTGACATCCTAAAATCAGTAGTCCCAATACGAGTAAGAAGAGTATTCTGTCTTGGACCTAACCCACTGGCGTCAAGTAAATTCCAACTGATAGCAACCCTGCAGGAGAAAACAGAACTGCCCCATAAGGTTTTCAAGGCTGTAAATCTTTATGGAGGCAGATGGCCACATCCTTATCCCGGGGAGCGGCTCGTGGGTTTGAACCACCAACCTTTTGGTTAGCAGCTGAGCGCTTAACCACTGTGCCACCAGGGCTCCTTGTCTTGGACCTAGCCCAGCATAATTTGTACACTCAAGGTGTTTTACTGGGAACTTTATTCACGAGAGAAGTGACAGAGAAGAGGACTGGACCCATTCTTAGTGGCAAAAACAAAAGGTATTGTGAGAATTCACACACATAAAAAATGCTATTTTTCCCAACGAACTGGAAATTTGTTTTCTTGAAAATGATTTTTGCCTGGTTTAGTTTGAAGTCTTTTAAGTACAGGTATCATCAGAGGCTTCTCTGACAAGTCCAACAGCATGCTTTATTTGTAATAAAAATAAACACTGGGTTTCAGGTTTCCAATTATTAACAGTAAATAACAGTATTCCCACCTGAGAGAAATGTTTCCCACAAATGTTACATTCAAAAGGTTTCTCACCTAAAACAAAACAAAAAAACAACTTGTAAAATCATTAGCAATATTTGACAATAATTTTTTGTGTAAAATGTTCATCTTCTGTGTCCTACATTTCAAAAGCAGAGCACTCCATCCTTTGTCAGAGTATGAAAACAGGAGCCACCACTGCCGTATCCTTCTCTCTCTCACCCTTAGATGCTAGGTGGAGATAATAAACATGAAATCTATATTTATTTCTCTCTCAAAAATTAAATTGTTCCCTAAATAAAAACCTATGATGAAATCAAATTTATTTGGCTTAAAACCATACCTAGGTTTTGGACATCATCTTTTCCTACAGTTGGGTATCAAATGTGAGTTTTCTTGCTGAACAGCATGAACCTTATATACCTTGCTCTCCAGCCTGACTCTTCACTTTAACATTATTTCTAACTGAAATAGGGGAACTCACTCAGACCACACAAGGTGTGAACACCACAGAGTGGGACCTCTTGAATGCCCAATAAAGAAAGAGACTGGGTTTAAAAACAGTAATGAGGGAAGACAGATTTCAGTATGGGAGATGAGATCCTCTGCTAACTTCCCAGTCACCTCTGGTTTTATTAATTCTAAATAATTATATTTTGGTAAAAGAATAAATTGTAGAGAATGGTACTCTACTACAATGAAACGACAGCTGTTCTGGATATAGTCTCTAGAAGACACTCTGTTTAAGTGTACTAGAACAGGTACTTACTCAAAGTACTGCCTTATATTCACATAGCCCTAAGAAACAGACTTGGGGCACTGAGAACCTTCCCTTTTCCCATTCCTCTCAAACCAAGTGGTTTCATAAATATTCTCTTTTAAAAATAGTATTTTTCCCTTTCTACTGTACTGCTGGGGCTTGCTACTTTTTTTTTTGGGATACTATCTTACTGTGTTTTTGGTGAAAGTTTACACAGCAAACTAGGTTCCCATTTGACAATCTCTAAACAAACTGTTCAGTGACACTGATTACATTTTTGACAATGTGTCAACATTCTCTTTAACTGCATTCTGGTTGTTCTGTTTCCAGTACTCTAGTTTCCCAGTCCCCTTGTCTTCTCATCTTTGCTTTAGAATAATTGTTGACCATTTGGTCTCATATAGATGTTTTTTTAATGGAGCACTGTACTCTCAGATAAATAGCCTTTATTTTCTGTGCCAATCTGTCATTTTGCTAAAAGGTAATCTCATGGGATGGTTTTGTGGGACTTGCTACTGTAAAGAAACTAGTCCGTTAGCTTTCTGGGCTCATGCTAAGAAATTTTTGCTTTGATCTTTTCCTGAAAATGTTTAATGGCTTCCACAAAGAGGACAGCTTTTTTGACCCTGCATAATTATAATCATATTACTTCTGTATTTTGGGGTTACATTTATGCATGAAATTACTGGTATGATAGGGAATGGTAAATTAAAGCTCCCTCATAAGACATAAGAGTTTGAAACTCAGGTCACTGGCTCTTAAAACTCACAAGCAACCAAGGGTCAACAGCCCTACCCCAGTGTCCCAGGACCCCTTACGCTTTAAAAAGTGAGCACCCTAAAGAGCTTTTGTCTATGTGGGTTTTATCTATCAATATATACCGTGTACACCAAATACATGAGCACAGACCTGACTGGCCATCAGAGTGATGGCTTCATCACACATCATGTAGTTTTTGGAAAACTCCACTGTATATTCATAAAAAGGAGAGAGAAAAGGCAAACATCTTATGCTATTATGAAAAAAGTTTTGGCCTTGCAGACCCCCCTAAAAGGGTCTTGGGGACTTCCAGGGTTACCCAGCCCATACTCTGAGAACTGATACTCTTCTCGATAGAGTATTTACGTCCCAGCAAGCATCTCTGCCATCTGACTACCGTCATTCAAACATGTTCTTGCAGAATAAACAATTTAATTTTCCTTTCTTTTGAAGCTAAATAGATAAGTTCTCCAAATAAAATTATAGTAATCATTAGGCTCCAGGAAATTTAAGCAAACAAAACAAAACAAAAAAAACAAAAAAAACCAAACCTGTTGCCATCATGTCAATTCCGACTCATAGGGACCCTAGAGGACTGAGTAGAACTGCCCCATAGGGTTTCCAAGGAGTGGCTGGTGGATTCAAACTGCCGACCTTTTGGTTAGCAGCCGTAGCCATAGCTCTTAACCACTATGCCACCAGGGTTTCCTGAACAAGATGATCTAAATTAAGTTTTTTCAGGGCTAAACTAAGTCAATGATACTGCCATCATATGAAATAATTTTGAACTACTAGTAATAACAAAAATTGTAATTTACGCTCAAATGAATTAAAATTTATAAAGGGCTTTCACAAATCTTAGTGAAGTCTCACAACAATACGATGAGGTAGTAAACACCCAAGCAAACTGGGAATCCAAAGTGATAATAAAACAGCACATCAATAAACGCAACAACACAAGCACCTTAAAAGCAGCTATTTTGGAAGCATCCCGTAGCACATTACTTCTCAGGCCTATAAAATAATTATTGTTAATTTGTAACCCGTTATTAAACTCATCATTTTAATTACAGGAAGGAAAGTAATGTATACGTATCATACAGAAAAAACCAAAAGCAAACCTGTTGCTGCTGAGTCAATTCCAACTCACAGTGACCCTATAAGACAGAGTAGAACTGCCCCACAGGGGTTCCAAGGCTGTAATCTTTATGAGAGCAGACTGCCACATCTTTCTCCCATGGAGTGGCTGGTGGGTTTGAACTGCTGACCCTTCTGTTAGCAGCTGATCGTTTAACACCGCGCCACCAGGTCTCCTTACACATGACAACACCTTAAAAAAAAGAAGAAACTTTTGGGAAAGAGGAGGAGGTATGAATTAAGGTAATAAAACTTTGAAAATTCAATGCTCAAAATGTAAGAATTTGCATTTGAAAATACTGAATAGTTAAAGCTGATCCTTATTAAAAAGTATATCTCCTCCCTCCCAAACCCTAATTTTAAAATCAGATACACTAAACTACTTCTGAAAGAACTCTTAGAATTACTCAAACTAAATTATTTTAGTCTGAATTAATCTACATTATGCTTTATAAAGGCGTCCCTAGATGATGCAAAGGGTTAAGCATTCTATTGGTCCAAAGGTTGGCAATTCGAACCCACCCAAAGGCACTTCAGAAGACAAGCCTGGTGACCTGCTTCCAAAGGTCAAGCAAGAGCTTGAAAACCCCATGAAAAACACTTTCGCTCTGCAACATGTGAGTTGCCTTGAGTCAGAATCCACTTGATGGCAATTAACAATACTTTATAATTAGAAGCTTAACCTAATTCTAAAGACACAACTTAAACTAAATACAGCTTATCTGCTTTAGAATTAACTTGAAATTTTGAGTGCATCAAAATAACTTACTGTACTTCTTTAGTGAAGAAAGTTTAACATATAAAACCATAATTAAAATAAAAATTAAAAGCATGCTGTCTTTCTAAACTGGTTCTATAGAACCATTTACAGAACTTGATTATTCACGATGCACCATCAAAAATAAAGTAGATAAAATGCCCCTTGATTTTTTTTAAACATTTAAAGATGTCATCAAGCAATAGCAAAACTTCTTACAAAAAAAGAGCAGGCAGTGGTGTCTGAGACTGCATTACTTCCTTTCCTTCTGCCTGCGAGTACTGAATCGGTGTACCTGTATGAGACCGTTTGTGAAGCTCCAGATTGCTTGGGTGTTTAAAGGGTTTTCCACACAATTCACAGGCGTACTGTCTCTGGGACTGCAGAGCCTGTGACTGGTCTTCCAACACAGCAGGGTCTTCAAGCCTTTCCGTTTCATTCATGCAACTAAAATTCTCTGAACTGGCCAGTTCTTCACTCTCTTTTTCTTCAGTACTTTGGCTGCTAGCTTTCTCTATCAAGTTTTCACTAGTGGATCCGATCCTCTTGGTTACATCATCATTAGATTTGGGCTCAGATGTTTGCTCTGCAGATTTCTGTGACTTGAGGAAATTTAGTTTCTTAAGGTGAATGGCTTTTTTGAGCCTCATCTGTTTGGCAGGCTGTGGGCACGTGCAGTCTGATTCTGGGTCTGGAGCAGATTCACTCAAAGGTTGGGCCAGGAAGTTGGACGGCAAGTGCTCAGAAGATTCCAGGATACATTCGGGATGACTAACAGCACAAGGTGGGTTTTCTACTGCATTAAGGTCTGTGGATGTACTGAAAGCGAAAGGCTGCTCGATTATTCTCTCATGATTAGGACAAGTGGCTTGTTTATAGTACTGCTTACTGTAAAAGTTTCTGAGTTTATAATAGTAATTTGGCTGCTTAAAAGGCAGTTCTGTGCAGCTGCTATCTAAAGTATCTGGGGCTTGTTTTGGTATTTCACCTGAAGAGTTATGAAGATTGACGGATGGTGCCGCACTAGAATGAGGTTCATCCGCAACTTTATTATGCTGTGCATCTGGTGAACACTCCTGCAGTAACTGAGGAGGGTAATTCTCATTTATAACACAATTAGCATCAGGAGTCAAAGCACTCTGCGGGGAAAACGTACTGTTACAAGGTATGCCAGGTGGCTGGTCTAAAGTAGTTGATTTTAAAAATGTGTGACACAGATTCAGAACATTTTGAACTTGTAAACAGTGTGCTATGTCCAGCATGACTTGTATATTGTCCTGGTTAAGATCTAGATGAGAAGTGTACATGAAGTCCAGGATCTGCCCTATGCCGCTGACATTTTTAATATCCAAGTGAAAAACATCATTCTTCTGGCCTGAAGAGTTCTGAAAGAGGCTCCTGATAAAAGAAAGGATATCTGTTTACAGCGTTAAAATGCCATACATTCTGATAATGTATTCTTATAAACAATATTCATGTTAATTTTCAAAATTACCCTCCTTCTATAAATGCCAAGACATTAAAATTAACTAATCCTCTAAAAAATTTTAGCAAGCCATACAATTTAGCAATTCAGATGAATTAAATTAGAGTTGTTGGATACCCAACCTTCCAAACAGATTTCAAGGTAAAATTTTTGAAATGTACTTATTAAATTTACAGATTGAAAAAAACAACAGCAACACATAGTAGTATGGCTGACAAACCAAGGCAATTCAAAGATAATTCCTAATTTGATCCATTCAGCACGTAATTGTTCTATCTTAACGTTTTTTCAAAACGGAATTATCCACATATATTATTAATTACCTGGTGAGAGTATAGTAAAATAAAGGACACTAAATTTTTCAATATTTCATCTTTAGTCTAAAGAATTATATATTTCAGGCCATAAAACACATCAGCAAATACTTCCATAGCTACATGCTTTAAAATTTTCTAAAAATTAAAATAGCTTTAACAAACCCAACTTCGGTATACACTCTTTTTGTAATCAGTAATTTAGTTGGCTTCTAGGTTTTTCAGCAAGCCATTTGTTCTATAAACCAGAAATGAGAGAAGCCCTATGAGCTAATGAGGAAAAAGGCACTGCAAAGCCCAGGCACTTTATTCTCAAGTTCACAGGCAAGCGATCAGTATTGTGTATAAAATAACAAGTGGAGTAGGGGAAATTATCTCACAAGTTTGTTGAAGACATTTTATCAAATGCAGTCACCTGGGGTGGTGGTGGTTGTTGTTAGGTGCCATGGAGTGCAACCTCATGTGACAGAGAAGAACTGCCCCATAGGGTCTGTCACCCCAAAACAGCCTTCAGTTCTATTCTTACTTATGGGTCAGTCACCCCAAAAATAGTCTTTAGTTCTGTTCTTACTTACGGGCAGTACAAATCAGAAGCAGGACAGGGAACATTGAAAACAGCAGTGTGTCATGACACCGATACCTAACCGTCCTGGGAAGAAGAAAGAAACAGGCCACAGAGAATCCCAAGAGCCAGGGACCATTTTGCACAGGGGCAAAAAATGCTACCCACTTAAAAGCCTGTGAGCAGCCATCTAAGATACTCCACTGGTCTCACCCCTTCGTGAGCAAGGGAGAATGAAGGAAACAAAATATAAGGAAAAGATTAGTCCAAAGGACTAATGGACCACAACTACCATGGCCTCCACCAGACTGAGTCCACTATAACTAGATGGTGCCTGGCTACCACCACTGACTGCGCTGACAGGGATCGCAACAGAGGGTCCTGGACACAGCTGGAGGAAAATGTAGAACAAAATTCTAACTCACCAAAAAAGACCAGACTTACTGGCCTGACAGAGACTGGAGAAACCTTGAGAGTATGGCCCTCGGACACCCTTTTAGGTCAGTAATGAAGTCATTCCTGACATTCACCGTTCAGCCAAAGATTAGACAGCCCCATAAAACAAAACGAGACTAATGGGGCACAACGGTCCAGGGACAAGGACTAGAAGGAAGGAGGGGACAGGAAAGCTGGTAATAGGGAACCCAAGGTTGAGAAGGGAGAGTGTTGACATGTCGTGGGGTTGTTAACCATTGTCATAAAACAGTATGTGTACTGTCTAATGAGAAACTACTTGTTCGTAGACCTTCATCTAAAGTACAATCAAAAAAAAAAAGCTACCCATATCAACGGGCTGATCCATTGTAACATGTCATCATAACACACAACAACTGAGGTTTAGTCTGATTACTCTGGGTTATCAAGGAAAGACTGAACCATGTCCATATATTGTTTACTACAGCAGTAAAATAGAATGCATTTTGGAAACAAAAAGTGATAATCAAAAAAAATGCAAAAAGAGGCAATTCTGGTTCTTAAAGAGAGGTAAAATCTCAGTTAACCAGAAAAATTAATTTAGATAGAATACTTAACTCTAATAATGTTAAATAAATGAACAATTGCTTGACATTATTCAGTATTCATAAATAAACATTTCGTATAAGCAGAACTTATTATAGGCCATGAAACACTAGGTTGAGTTAAAATCTAAGGTCTCCTTGGAATATTCAAGTGAGAAACAAAAACGAAAATGTTTTAATTAAAAAAAAAGAGAACAAAACCACAGCATAAGGATGTTTTCCCTCTCTGATTTCTTATCACAGACAAGTTCTTAGCAGGTATTCATTTCTTTAATCTTTCTATTCTGAAAGGAGAAGAAATATATATAGATGACTGACATTTAATTAGAATTATTAAAATTAAAGACAAAGTGACAAAATACTTTCAATCTCCCCAAATACGTTTTAGTTAAGAGGCTCTTTTCACATTTCTCTAAAAGCAAAAGCATGTTCTATTAATTAATTGATCAATCAATTTATGTATATATGTATGTACACACATATATACACATTAAACAAAAAACCAAACCCATTGCCATCTATTTTGACTCAGCAACCCTACAGGACAGAGTAGAACTGCCCCATAGAGTTTCTAAGGAGCAGCTGGTGGTTTCAAAGTGCCGACCTTTTGGTTAGCAGCCGCAGCTTGCCATAGCTCTTAACCACTGCACCAATTGTGGTTAAGAGATTGGCATATACACATATATATACATCTTTAGATATACATAGATACATACATAAACAGATACAGACATACGTGTGTGTGTATATATATATATACACATTTGCTACAAAAGACAGACAATGAAATCCAAGGAGAAAACAAAACTGAGCCAAAACACAGCCATTCTAGAAGAACCCAGCCCCCCCACCCGCCACGATCAGCAGGAGGCCGTCTAACGCGCACCTGAAGTACTGACTGAAGGCAGCGAGGACGTTCTTGTGTGCTTTGAAGCAGACTCCTTTCACCACCAGCATGCAGTCGCAGAGCAGGCCCTGGATCCGCTGCTCGTGTAGTTGCTGAAGGAGATGGCAGCTGTGAGCAGCAACAGGGTCCATGCTAGACCATCCAAAAGACCTACAACAAAGAACACGGCAACAACAGTGACTCTTAATGACATGATTGGAAACTAAACAGCACCAAACCCCCTGATGGATCTGTGGCTCGCTGTTGCAATTCCCCTTTACAGTAACAGTAAAAAACACCTAACACTTTATTTCCTAAGCATCTAGGTAAATGCTGCCCAATAGAACGTTCTGTGATGATGGAAATGCTATACTTCTGCATTGTTCGATACTGTAGTCACTAGCCACATGCGACCCTTGAGCACTAGGAATATGGCTAGTGCAACTAATGAACTGAACTTTAATTTAACAGTGCAGATCTACAGCAAAACCATGATAACACTGTATGTACTTCTCTCGTGTCTACGTAGGTATACTTCAATTAAGAAACATAACCAAAACCAAACCAAACCAGTTGCTGTCAATTCCAACTCAGGGCAACCTCATGTGTGCTGAGTAGAACTGTGCTCCGTAGGGTTTTCAATGGCTGATTTTTCAGAAGTAGATTGCCAGGCCTTTCTTCTGAGGAGCCTCTGGGTGGACTTGAACCTCCAACCTTTTGGTTAGTAGTTGAGGCTAAGCACCACCCAGGGACTACAAATACGTAAAAGGTTAAAAAAAAAAAAAAAAGCCAACTGCTTAAGATCAAATCAGTATTTATTGAACACCTGTATATAGGGCACTGAATTAGAAGCTGGGGAAAATTAGGAGCCTAGTGGGGAGATAAGGTCCAAGTCAAAATAAGTTACCACCACTATGCAATAGTAAAGGAGCCCTGTTGCTGCAATGGTTAAGCCCTCAGCTGCTAACCAAATGGTCAGTGGTTTGAACCCACCAGTGGCTCCACAAGAGAAAAGACCTGACAGTCTGCTCCCGTAAAGATCACAGTCTAGGAAACCCTATGAGGCAGTTCTACTCTGTCATATAGGGTGGTTCTGAGTCAGAATCGACTCGATAGCACACAACAACAACAACAGGCAACAGTAAGAGTATCACAAGCAGCATGTCCACTCATTTGTCCCTTCAGCCTCTCTGATGAGGTGCCAGTTGGGCAGAGGCCTGCAGGTACCTGGGGCAGAAGGACTAGTAGGAGCTTGCTGGACACATGAGCACGGGCCAAGCAGAGTGAGGGGTAGGAGATGCCACCTGCGAGGGAGCAGAGGGTCAGAACACACAGAGCCCACAGGCTATCTGAAGAACTCTAACTGACTCCAAATGAGGCAGGAAGCCATTATATGGATACAGAAAACTTCATTGTCCAACATGCAATTATTGACTGCCTATAGTGTGCAGGTTCTAGGGCTATAAGAATGAACAAAACACACAAGGTCCCCACCCTGTTGAAGCCTAAATTCTAGTGAGGGAGACACACACACAAGAAGGACACGACATACAACTAAACAAGTGTTACAGCTAGATACTGGAATACACAGACGAGTAAGACATGGCTCTGAGGTCCAGCTTACTCTAGCAGGGGGTGGTTTATGGAAGAGGAACAATGGGGAGAAAAGTCAGACTGGGACAAGACTATGGAGATTAAAATGGCAGCCTGGTACACTAAAAACCTAAAAAGCCATTATCTGCTTTCTTTGCTTTTATTCTCAGTGCATAAGCATCTCTGAAAAAGGCATTGAACCTCGAAGCCAAATTCTAAGCTTTTCAACATGGCCCCTACTTTTCTCCCAGCCTAATCCACTAATCCAAATGAGCCACACTCTGAGCAGTGGGTTGAGCCCTATTTCCATCTCTCACTAACGATATGACTCTGGGAAAAAGGCTTGTCTGTGTCCCACTTTCCTCATCCGTCTCACAGGTTAGTGAGATGACTGTGACAAGCCATGTGAACGTTTAGAACAGTATCTGAACTACAGAAGTATTCAGTAAATGGAGCTGTAAGAATCACTGGGGAGCCTGTTAAAAGTGCAGATTCCTGCATGCCATCTCAGGGTTTTGGTCCCTCAGTCTATGGTGGGCGCTGGGAATCTGCATCACAAGCACCCAGGTGGTTCTGAAGCAGGTGGACTGCAGACCTCTGCCGTGCTCTCTCTCCCCCTTAGAAGTCTGGCTCTGACACTTCCTGTGCTGGGAATCCTTTATTCACATCTGACCCTCCCTCCTCCATCAGGGCTCAGCTGAGCTGTCACCTACTCCTAGAAACCCTTCCTGACCTTCTTGCTCCCTCTATCCCATCATCTCCTCCCCAAGTCTGACCTTGGGGTCCTTCCTCTGTGCTCCTAGAGCACCCCATATGTACTTCCATAAGCTAACTTATCATAACATTCCATTATTGGTGTTTCCAATTCTACTGTGAACTCTTTGAGGGTACCACCTTATTCCTCTTTGGCTGGCACACAGCAGATACACAACACATGTACACAGAAGGAAAAGATCCACTCCATTAAAATTTGTGCTAGCTAACCTCCGCTGGCAAATGAATGATAGTAATGGTTTTCATTTATGTCTTTTGACTCTCTCTACATTCCCCACAATGGCTATTCTAAATTGTTTCTACTTTCTTCATTCCCTGGCCACCATGTCTGTCTCCCTTATCCATAAAAATGACGATGACTTCCACTTTACTAAGAAGGCTGAGCCCATATACAACTTGAGCGCCTTTAATTTCTCACTTCAAATTTCTGACTCCCCCTTCCTCATTCCCTTCGACTTCCAAAGCAAACTTCCCCTTGACCCTCAGCCCTTCCTTGCCTCCCTAGGACCTAGCTGCATCATCACCCCTTTCGTTGCTTCCAGAGCTCCTCCACTGGCTGCCTGCTTCCTACAAACACAACAAGATCCCTCTATGTTGAAAGTAAAACAGGACAGCAAGAAATCCCTTCCCTAGGCACCATCTATTCATCTCACAAGCCTCTTTCATATTTTTCAAAAGAGCAATCTACACATAGCTGCACTTACTTTCTCACTCCTTTCACCTTGCCATCTAGACCCCTTCTCACTATGCAGAAGCACACATTCCCACCATGGCCGTTCTGCAGTCCTCACCCATCCTCCTCAGCTTTCCTGCACCTGTGGTGGTCCGCCCCTCTCCAACTTGAAATCCCTCCCTCGGTTCTGGTCACAAAGCACTCTCTGGTTCTCTTACTACCTGTCATGGATCGAACTGTGTCCCCAAAATACATGTGTATCAGTTCGGCTGGGCCATGATTCCCAGTATTGTATGACTGTCCACCATTTTGTCATCTGATGTGATCTTCCCATGTGTTGTGGATCCTATCACTACAATGTTAATGAGATGGATTAGCGGCAGTTATGTTGATGGAATCTTGTAGATTAGATTGTGTCTCAGGACAATCTTTTTTGAGATATAAAAGAAGCCAGAAGAGAGACACAGGGACCCCATACCTCCAAGAAAGCAGTGCCAGGAGCACAGCACGTCCTTTAAACCTGGGGTTTCTGAGTGGAGAAGTTCCTAGTCCAAGGGAAGATTGATGACAAGGACCTTCCTCCAGAGCCAACAAAGAAAGCCTTCCCCTGCAGCTGACACCCTGAATTTGGACTTCTAGGTTACTAGACTGTGAGAGAATAAACTTATTTGTTAAAGCCAACCAATTGTGATATTTCTGTTACAGCAGCACTAGATGACTAAGACACTACCTCACCATTCCCTATGCTGTCCCTCTCCCCCGTCAAATGTTTATGTTCCTTGACACTTAGCACCCTAGCCGCCTTCTCTTCCACTTGGCAATCACATCTATTCTTGGTCCTTATGTGTCCTAAGTAGACAACTCCTAAATTCAAAATTTTAGCCTCGACCACCAGTTCCAAATCTCTATCTCTCTGCTAGGTATCTCCAATTGTGTGACCCTTCAACTCAGAATCTCCACAACTCATCCCCCATCATCTCATCCCTCAAGCCTACATCTTATTCTGATTCCCCTATTTCTTTATGGAGAACTTAGTTCCTGACATGCAGACTTTCGGGTATTAGCATGATCTCCTGGTTTGAGATCAGAGTGGCGTCTGGAGGAATCTGGAACTGGAGATGATACTACCTACAGAGAGCTATACCGAAGCACTGGGCGTAGAAATATTGTCCCAAACAATAATATAGAAAGGGAAACATTATGTTAGGTGGTGGCGCATGGTCCCCAGGGTTGAATACTCAAGGGTACTGAACAGCCAAATTAAGTAACCAGTTACGTGCTCCTACTCCACTGGTTGACTGAAAAGAAAAGGCTTTAGTTTGTTATTTTATTGATATTATTATTAGCTTTTACTGACTACTTGCTACAGGCTAAGCACTGTGCTAAGCACATTACATCCATTAACTCAAATAATTCTACAATTACCACTAATTTAAGTGATTTGCCCAAGAACATAAAACTAGTAAGTCCCTCAGCTAGGATTTGAATTCTGGTTCTTAACACTGGAGTATGCTTGCTACTGCCCATGGGAAAAAAGACTTAAAAAAAAAAAAACAAAAAAACTTGTCTCCATATACATATATGTTAAAATACAGTAAATGTTCTGGAATCTACCTCAGATATTTTCTTGCTCTACAGAAGTGATAAAGAAAAAAATTCTTCAGAGTTATGATGATTCAAATTATGAACCACTCCACCATTTACTTCTACTATAAAAATTGTAGCTATTTTATATTAACTTGTACACTTCTCTAATTGTCTCATTATGTCAATCCTGTACTTTCCCTGATTGACTATAAAAAGCTCTGGAAAAACGATTTGTATTTTATATTTCTTATGTATCCTGTAAATAACAACCATAAACAATAATGTATTCTGTACTTAAGGAGCCCTGGTGGTGCAGCGGTTAAGCGCTCGCCTGCTAACCAAAAGGTCGGCAGTTCGAACCCACGAGCCACTCCCCAGGAGAAAGATGTGGCAGTCTGCTTCTGTAAAGATTTACAGCCTTGGAAACCCTATGGGGCAGTTCTACCCTGTCCTATATGAATCCACTAGGAGTCAGAATTGATTCAATGGCAGTGGATTTGGTGTTTCGTTTTTTTTTTAATTCTGTGCTTAAGAATAGTAATAATAATGACAAATATTTGTAAAATGTTTCCTATATGCCAGGTCCCATTCTAAGCCCTTTACATGCTAACTCATTTAATCTTCAGGTGAAGACAATGAGGCACCTGAGATTAAAGACGGAAACAAATTCTTTAACATTCCTCCTTGAATCTCAGCAGGCTCTGTGCCTAGGCCTTCAGAGCTGACAGCTTCCACTTCCCGTCTCTTGGAGCACTCCCTCTGGGAGGCCAGAGCCACCTGTAAGGTGCTCAAATGGACAGAACATGTGGAGAGGGAAAAGGGCTCAAACTTAGCCCAGCCTTCCAGCCATCCCTTTCAAGGCATCAGATGTTAGTGAAGCCACCTCGAGCCGTCCAGACTAGCCCTGCCTCTGGCTGAATACCATGGAGTGATCAGTGATCACAGTCAGCTACACACCCCTTGGTGCCAAAGAACTATGCAGCTGAGCCCTGCCCAAACTCCTGACCCACAAAATCATGAGATAAAATAGCCTTTAAGTCATTAAGTTTTAGGGCAGTTTGCCACACAGCAATATATAACCTGACCAGGTTCAGAAAGGTTGGAAAACTTTCCGTGTCACACAGCTAATAACGGGCAAAGTTGGGATTCAAACCCAGGCAATCTGACTCCAAAGTGCACACTCTTAATGACTACCCCAAATTATACGATTTGCCTTTTTAACTATGCCTGACTATCCAGGTAATCCCGCAGATAAGCCCTGAATTAATGCATAGCCCAATCCAGGACAAATATGGGGCACCCAAGGTGCTGTGGAGTGGCAGAAGGAACACAGGGCTCACTTCCATCTCTACAGCTAATCCGCTTTGTGACAAGGAACAGAAATCTTCTGTGGTGAAGACATGGACTCTACCTCTTATTGATTAGCGTATGACTGGTAGTGAGCAGAGTGCTTGGACAAAGTCGGTGCTTGATACATTGTTTTTGGATGGATGGACACTTTAGGCCCATTTTTTCATCTATAAAAATGGAGGGGTCCCCCACGGGAGCAGATGATCTTTAAGGTTTCCTCCTGTTCTACAAATCTGTACCAGAAATGTGATGGTGGAGAGATGGACCAAATTGTATCAAGAGAATGGAAATATGGAAAAAGAGGAAAACAATAAAGAAAAAGCTTAAATATGTGTGAAAGAAGAGGTACTTCTAAAGGGAACAAGAGCCAGATGGAATTGAATCCAGTGCTTTGTAACTTGAGGAGAGGGCTCCTAAAGCAAAGGCCCCTCTGCTTAGTGGGAGAGTTCCACCAAGCGGTCAAATACCTATTGACAGAATTTGTGGCAGTTCCCCAAGGGTTCTCAATTCATGCTCCTCACTACCACGTGCTTACCTTAGAGGGGTCCAACCCTCCTCTTTGCCCATTACACTGTTCAAATGGCTTACTCCCAGCCCCCTAGCTGCACTCCAAGGAAAGAAAAGTACTGGCCTCAAGCAGACACACCTGGATTCCTGTCTTAGCGCTATCCTGACTCGATCACGGTAGACAGGGCAATTCAGTTAAGCAGATACTGCGTGCCTAATATATGTTGGGAGGAAGGAATGTTGATAAACTGGACAAGAAGTTCCCTGCCCTCCACAGGCTCTCTGTGCCTCAGTTTTCCCACCGTTTACTTAACTTTACTGAGTACCCACTGCAGGAGGGTACAATGGTCACTCATGCCTTCCTGAAGCTTAAAGCCTAGTGGGAGAGGAAGTAGAACGTTGTAGGAGAGATATGAAAGAGGGGCAGTAGAAGCACTTAAACTGAAACTAATTTAGGAATGAGGTGGAGTCAGAGGAAGGAAAACTTCCTGCAGAAAGAGACATCTATGCTGAAACCTGGTACTTCCATTCTCTTGATGCAATTCGGTCCATCTCTCCACCATCACGTTCCTGGTACAGATTTGTGGAACAGGAAGAAACCTTAAAGATCATCTAGTCCCATGGGGGACCCCTCCATTTTTACAGTGAAGAAACAGTATTCCAAGCAAGAGGCAACAGCAATGGGAAGGTTAAGAATATTTGTTAAAAGTGGTAAGAGCTCACCCTCTTTAAGTTTTGAGGGGAATCAAGTGAAAAAAATGTAGGAGAGTACAAACAAGAACCAGGTACACATAGGTGCCCTGCATATAAAACACACCCCAAGCACCCTGTCCTTAAACCTTTGGGCCTTTCTCTCACTTCTGTTGGAAAACATCTTCCTCCTGTCCCTTCTGGTGTATTCCTTCAATTCCAGGCCTAACTCTGGTCACTTCCAGAGTGAAACCTTCCCAGTGTGAAACTCCACCATCTTAATGTTTCTCAAGATACTCTGGTTCATATCCCACTCTTATCTACCCCATTCAACTTCTGCTCACTCGCTCATGCAACAAACACTTAGTGACCATCTACGGCGTGCCAGACCCTGTCTTAAGGGCCGAGAGAGGCAAGCTAACGTTTACTGAGCACTTACTACTTACCAGGCACTGTGCTGGGTACTTTATACACACCAACTCATGGAATCCCCACAAGATCCCGATGAAGTAGGTGCTGCTTCATCGTGGAAGTGAAGCACAGAGAGACTTCACAGTAATGAGAGACTAAGCTAGGCCATTAGCTCTGCAGTCTCAAGCACCACTCCTAAGTACCGTGTGACAAGAGGAAAAGAGGAACTGAGAAGTGGGCAGCCTGGAGGCGGGAAGGACGGGGCGGGCTGCCTGCGGGCAAGGCTCCAACCACTTAGAGAAACGAGCAGGAGACGGTTGGGTGTGGGGTTTCCAGGCCGCGAGAGGTGCACAAGGGAGCAGGCCGGGTTCCCAGCACCGGAACTGGGTCTGTGTGTCTCGTTCACCTTCCTCCGGTGTCTGGCACAGAGCAGGTACCTGTGAACTCACAGAGGAAGCGGCCAACATTCCATTGAACCTTGCAGCACCCTGGGATGCGGGCCTGCTGGCGGATCAGGGTCCCGCTGGGCCTCAGGGCCCCTCGGGCGCCAGGCCTCCCCCTCGGCCGCTCCCACCCCTGCCAGGCCCGCACGCCCTCGCAGAGGTCGGCTCTTCGGCCACTTACCCTTGGAGGCCGCTTCCTCTCCACCTCCACTGTCCTCAGCACCGCTCGCTCGGCACAGCCGGCTGCGGAACCATTCCGACAACGCCCCCTCGGCCGGCCTGGCCCGCCCTCCGGCATCCGCGTCGTCACTTCCGCCGGGGGCGTGACTGCAGCGCACAGGCGTGTGGGGCGGTTCCGAGGCGAGTTTGGCGCTGGGAAGCCTAAGAGGTAAGTGGAGGCTGCGCGGCGGGAGGCGGCGACTCCACGTGCTCGCCGCGGTCGGTTGAAACCGTTGGCGGGCTCCGGCTGAGAGGTGAAGGGGCGGTGGTCCAGAGGTCCGACCAAGGAAGCTGAGGCTCAGTGAGTGCGGGCAGCAGGGGCGGTGTGGCCGATGCCTGCATTTCCACCATTGACGTCCAGCCTTCGGTTTACATGGAAGCAAGGGGGAGGAAATCCATTCAAATCTTATTCGTGCGATGGAGAGGGGAAGGAGTCCTGGACTTAGGGTGATCAGTTCTTTCACATCTCGTATCATATTTAGCTCTCCACACAGTGCTCTGATACTAGTTGCGTTTTACAGATACAAGACCATTCGTCCCGCTTTTAAAATGAATGTCCCGTGTTCGCGGAGACGCCTCAGTCTTGGGCAAACCGCTGCGCTAGGCTTCAGGCTCGCTTTGCTGCACGGTGGGAGCAAGGCTCTGCTGTTCTCAAGTCTTGGGGAATACGGCCCCTAAGGAGGAGGCCTTAGGGCATAGTGGTTGAGAGTACAGACTCTTGGGACCATAATAACTAGGTGTAAATCCGACCTTTGCTACTAACTAGGTGTGTGACCTGGTGGAAGTTATTTAACCTATTTGTGCCTAAGTTTCCTCATCAGTTAAAAGGGAATAATACAGAACCTAACTCACAGAACTGTTGTAAGGGTTAAATGGGCACATACATGTAACCACCAATTACAGTGCTTGGCACATAGTAGGTGCTTAGTAAATGCCAGGATTTTCTGCTGCAGAAAATTGGATTATTTGCAAGTTCACTTTCCTGCCGAGGGGT
>NW_004444086.1:3932755-3941483 GCF_000243295.1 Trichechus manatus latirostris
TTTTTGCAAGGAGTAAGGGAGAGGTTCTGTGTGAATGCATATTGTAGCCCTTGTCACTCCCGTCGCCCCTCCCCGTTCAAGGGTTTAGGCAGGATGGTGAACTTGCCTCCCTTCCCATGAACCATACTCTTTGTTTCTTAGAATTCTGCCCTGGGAAGGAGCTTGGGCTAGTCTTATCGGCCAACCACTTGTTTCACAGATGGGAGAACTTGAAGTTCAGAGGTGGCAGGGATTTTCTTGTGGTCACAGTGCTCATTGGGACCTGTACTGGGACCACCACCCTGGCCCCCTCAGTCCCAGTGGCCTGTTGAGGAAGATGGGCTGTTTCCATGGTGGTGTTGGTGGTGATGGTGATAGGTTTTGGGTCTGTGTGCATAGATATGTTTTAAACATGGATATTGTTTTTGTTTAAAAAAAAAAGTAATTATGTTAAAAATAATCAAAAATGTAACGGGAGGAAGGTGAAAAATCACTCCAAATCTCAATCCCCAGACACAAATCCAAGGTCACGTTTCAGGGAAGAGGGTGTAGAGTAGGTAGAAGGGTAGAAGAGAAACGGGAATGCATAAGACCACGTCACCAATCACTAGAGAAGGACATTATGCTTGGTAAAGTAGAGGGTCGGTGAAAATGAGGGAAACCCTCTGTGAGATGGATTGACACAATAGCTCAACAACGGGCTCAAAATTACCAACAGTTGTGAGACTGGTGCCAGACTAGGCAATGTCCTGTTCTATATAAGGTCACTATGAGTGGGTGGGATGGATGGGGGTCATATGTAAAGGAGTGTGGGTTTAGGAGGGGACTGGGTGCAATAACATTCATGTGCAAATTAACAGATCACCATGAAACCTTTCTACAGTTGGGTAAGGGTGAAGCTTTCGCATCTTGTATCTTATTTAGCTCTCCGCACAATGCTCTGAGGTAGATATTAGACCCATTTTACAGATAAAAGAACATTCTGGGAAGTTAAAGTACTTCAGGGTCACTCAGTGATTATTTGGCAGATGCAAGCTCTAGCTCAGATCCTCTGATCCAGTCCAGGCCCAACCCAACAGAGTATGGCCACTATTTTGGTGAGAGGAGAGGCTGGTGCCCAGAGCCCTTCGCAAGTTCCCAGCCCTTTACCAACTGCTGACCACTGCCCCTCAACTTGCCATCACTGTCCAACACCAAGGTCCTTAGCCCAGTGTGGGTTGCCCTTAGAATTAAGACTTACGGTCCTAATATTTTAAAATAGAAGGTCATCTTGTAGAGCTCTTGATTCTTCAGATGAGGGAGTGAGGGCCCCAGGATGCTGAAAAGTAACCTCTAAATGGCCAACGTCATGACAAGATCGACAGGTAGGCACTTGGGGTTGTTGCCTGGCCTTACAATCCGCCTCTGCCGCTTAATGTGACTGTGACTCCCAGCAGATCCTTTATCCTCTCTGAGCCTTGGTTTTGTCTCGCAGACAGTGGTGGTGTGATCATACCTGTCATGGAGGGTTTGGGTATAGTCGTGATTATAAATGTGAAACATTTCAGGCCTCATCATCATCTTCTCGGATTGTAGTATATGGTGGGGGCTCAACAAATGGAGCAGACAGGCGGGTGGATAGCCAGAAGAACGCATGGAGGACCTGATATAATTTGAGCGTGGGCAGTCTGGTATGTCTGGGTCCCCAGTGCCCAGCATGATGCCAGACACACTCAGTAAATGTTGCTGAAGTGCATTGCAGTGACTTGACTGGGACACAATCCCCAAGTGTGCCGTCAACCAGTCCGAGATCATCGCTCTCTGCCTGCCGCTTTCTTTTAGCGCACCCGTATCTCTAGAAGGGAGAGCTCGTGAAATCTTGCTTGGTTTACTGGGACCCAGGCACTGGGCACAGACAGAGTTGGGGAGCAGAGAAGAAAAAGGGGACTCTCATTTGGGTCCAGCCCCATAAAAAATGCCATCTCTTTATACTTAGGGCTAAAAATTGTCCCAAAAACCCTAATGCTATTTTAAGCTTTAATAACTGCAGAAGTATAAATGCTAGAAACTTAATCAAAATCATCATTTGAAAGTTTAATTACACCCTCTCCTCACTTGTCTACATGGTTAGGTTCCAAAGACCAGGTCATTACGTGAAATTGGTGTTATGGGAAAATGGAGGATGACCACATCAGATCACAAAATGGAGGATAATTACATCATTACATCACTGCCAAACCACTGAGAACTGTGACCCAGCCAAGTTACCACATCACCACAAACCCAGCATTATTCTCACCTCATACCAGGTGTTTGCTACTGCCAGACATACATCCTTAATGTGCAAAATAGTTGGATAGTAGATTTTTTTTACTGTTGTTGTAATTGTGAAATATTGGATAACAAGATAATCGATAAGTGAGGAGAAGGTATATTTAAGTTTCTTTCACATTCATAGAGTTGTGAAATCTGAATCATACTGTTTTAATTTTTTGTTTTAGCAACATTTGCTAACCTCAAGGGGGCTGAATTTTCAAATGATTTTTTCCGTAAGTTTGTAGCTTATTCACTTTTGGAATTATTAAGCCTGCACTAAGACTTGGGACACCCTGTCTGCTGTGCAGTTAAGATGGTGTGGAAGGCCGCTGGTGAGATTGCTGTGCTTTGCAGCCCTGCCCCAGTACACACATGATGTTCACTCATACATGGAAGATGTTTCTCTGGGGCTAGCTCTGCTGTGCAAGGTGACTCTTGTCTGGTGCTGGATCCTCAGGGTTCTAATAAGGGAGAGGTAAGCCCCTCACATAGTCTGAGTCAGCCTAGTCAATGGAAACTGGGGTTTTTTTAAGCTCCTTACTGACCTGATCTCATTAGCCAAGCAGGCGGACATGTTGTTCCCATTTCATGTCAAGTGTAAAAATGTAGCGATTGCCCTCAAAATCCAGAGGAAGCCACTGGCTTCCTGTGCAGTCTCCTCATTCTACCTTTAAAACCAAAACAGTCAAATATCTAACCATGGACATTTGTCGGAAGAGACTGAATGAAAACGGTTGGAAAGTATTTTTCCGATGAACATGTGACCAAGTGCTAATCCTCTCCTGAGTTGGTGTTTACACCGCATGTGGCTGATCCCCAGAGGGATGGCATGTTTTGCAGATACCGTGAGCATCTTTGTCAACATCCCTGGCTTCTTTCAGGTGTTAAATTTTGTTTGCAGCTGTCCTTCTAGGCCTCTAATTCCTGTCCTTCCATGACAGACTGTTCAGCGAGGAGCCTCTGAATGGATCCCGCAGCTAGCTAAAACTTCCTCTCTTCCCTCCTCCTCTCCCCCTTGATCAAGAGACAGACTAGTCCTCAGCAGCAAAGGTCGGAATGCTCTAGGCTATCTCTAAGTTTGAAGTGGTGTTTTCCATTGTTGATTATAAAAAACCAAACCCGTTCCGTCAAGTCAGTTCCGACTCATAGCAACCCTATACTTACAGGGTTGCTACGAGTATCGTTGTAAGTACTTTTTGAATTTTCAGCAGATAATTGTGGTTACTTCTACCTTGTGAGTATGATTGTTTTAGTCTCCTAGTGCTGCTGTAACACAAATACCACAAGTGGGTGTCTTTAAAGAACAGAAATCTACTTTCTTATAGTCTGGAGGCTAAAAGTCCAGATCAGGGTCTCGGCTGTGTGGATTCCTTACTTGTTGGTAGCCCCAGGCACACCTCCGTTCCTCACATAGTGTCTCTCTTCCCCACTTGATTCTTGTCTCTGTGTCTAATCCGCCTTTTTTATAACTCAGAAGTGATTAGCTATAAATTCAACATATACCTACTTGAGTATGATCTAATGAACATAGCAAAAAAAAACGATTTCCAAATGGATCACATCCACACGTATGAGGTTAGGATTCTGACACATATCTTTGGGGGACACAGTTTAATCCATAACAGATGGCAGTCCATTTCTTAGTGGCTAATGTATGATTTGCTCTCATGCTTACACAGAAGCGCACCTGCCAGCTGTTTGATAATGCCAGGTTGGCTCATGTTCCACTCTCTGTTCTCCCTCATGATGACTGCTCATCATCATGCTCCCTGACATTTGTTGACCATCTATCTGCCTCATTCAGAATAGTGAGCTTGGAGGGAGTTGTCCGTGGTGAGCAGGATCCCAGCTCCCAGGCAGTCTGTGACTTCAAGTCGCACACCTTTGCAGTGACCAGATGAGAGAAGGTGGTGGTTGCTGAACTACCCAAACAAGTCGTGCTTGCATTCCTGAGGATTCGGTGCTGGGCTATAGTTGACCACACACCTTCCCTTACTCACCTGCCCTGGTGGTGAGCTGACGAGGGGACTAAGGGGCGGGGGCTGCATTGCATGCGTAGCACGTAAGGCAATTGCTAACAGTCTGACAGTCCCCTCACTGGGGCCTCCATGGAGACCATCTGGGCCTTTGTAGACCTGGAGATGCAGGCCAGGACGTACGTTTCCATTCAAGGCTGAGTGGACGTGACCGACCCTGACCCTTGCTTGGGCGTGACCTCACCAGTAGTGATCTGGAACATATAAGGGAGGAGAGATGGCTGTTCATGCATGATAATTCTCTGGGAACCAGGAGTTGCTCATTTGGCTGAAGGATTCTTAGCTGAAGTCTTTCCCTGACTTCATCACATTGTTTTACTTGATCCTTATGTTTGTTTTTTTATAACGTGGAGAAAAGTGCTGAGGTTAAACAGGAGTTCTCAGTATTTTTGCTGTGAGACTTATTATAAAGTAAAATGACAATGCTCTTAGCATCTAGGGATTAAAAAAATTATATAACCATGGAAAGTTACTGTGATGTCGGTAACACTTTTGGATGAGTTTGTGTTTTGTTAAGCACAATATCATCTCCATAAAATTTTTAAATGGTGGCTGTGTATATGTACAGACACATTTAATCTTGCAGCAGTGCCTGGGTCACCTGGATTCGTGAACTCCCTCCAGTAACTCAGGACCCAGAAGTTGAGAATCCGGATATGGTTCTGTTTCTTTCTGACTTAGTGGGAAAGAACCCTCTCACCTCCTCCTCCCTGTCCACCAAGGCTGAGGGGCAGGTCTCATATCTTTAACAACTGTGGATCCATAGGAATGCCTATACTAATGTTGCTCATTCCTATAGAAACATTTTAGACCTCTTTTCCACTTTATAAACTTCCCTCAATTCACCCTGCCCCCCATATTCTTGTTTTATTCGGGGGCCTGAAATAATATGCATGCACACCTAAATTGCAATGCCCTCTGTTCTCTTTAAGTGTGTGCGCGCGCGTGTGTGTGTGTGTGTGTGTGTGTGTGTGTGTGTGTGAGTGTGTAGATGGAGGGAGGGAGGCCGTTGACTTGGACTTGCGGTGACCTTATGTACAACAGAACAAAATGTTGCCTGGTCCTGGATCCTCACAGTCGCCAGCTTGTTCTAGTCCATCGTTGCAGCTATCACGTCAGTCCCTCTCACCGAGGGACGCCCTTGCCCTCACTGGTCCTCTTCTTCACCAGACATGATGTCATCCTCCGGCGATTGATCCCTCCCGATGACGTGTATGTAGCAAGCGAGTTGGACAGTGTTCTGTTGTGATCCATAGGCTTTTCACTGTCTAATTTTTGGAAAATCACCAGCCTTTTCCTCCTAGTCTGTGAGTCTGGTAGCTCTGCTGAAACCTATCCTCCATGGGTGACCCTGCTGGTATTTGAAATACTGGTAGCATAGCTTCCAGCATCACAGCAACACACAAGCCACCACAGTACAACAAACTGGCAAGACAGGTGGTGGATATATCCATATCCATGTATTTAAATACATATGTGTTATACATACGTGTGTGTGTATGCATGTGTATATACATACATGTATAGTTTAAGGTTATTAGAAAAAGTGAAAGTTCACTTAACACCCAAAAGCTCTTCCATTTCCAAAGTCAGCCTGGTTCTGTGTCTGTGTGACCTTGGGCAAATGACTTAATCTTTCTGTTCCTCAGTGGCCTCAAATAAATTGTGAACAATAATAGCCCTTCCTCATATAGTTAATACATGTAAAGCTTTTAGAATAATGCCCAGTACGTGGTAAGCATGCACTCAATAAATGTTGGCTGTTACTACCATTCTTGATGAGTTTTGCTTATATGAGTGGTAGAGTTTTATGTAAACTTCTAATCAGCTTTGGTTCTGTTATTTTTAGTTAATTTCTTGTGAAATCAGGGTTTAAAAGTTAGCTGTCTGAATCATTTATTATGAATAGAAGTTTCAGTTTACTAAGATCATTGTTTTTTGTTTTGTTTTTAGGATAAGACCTAAAACCTATTTTGGATAGAGAATATTGGAATATTGAATCATTTAGCTAAAAATGGTATTTTTTACATGCAATGCATGTGGAGAATCCGTGAAGAAAGTTCAAGTGGAAAAGCATGTGACTATCTGCAGAAATTGTGAATGCCTTTCTTGCATTGACTGTGGTAAAGATTTCTGGTAAGCTCATAATTTATGTAGATTCATAGTAAATGTCCAGACCAGTTTTGGAAGCCCTGGCCCTACAAAGCTCAAAAAGAGAGGCAAATCTGAGGAAGTAAATATTTTAAAAAATCTCATATGATCCATTAATTAAAATTGGTGTGATTCTTTTAAAAGTGGTTTTAAAAAACCATTCACTTTTTAAAGAAATTTTCAAGAGGAGAATAAAGGAAGGGTAGGAGCCCTGGTGGCACAAAGGTTAAGCGCTCAGCTGCTAACCAAATGGCGGTTCAAGCCCACTAGCCCCTCTGTGGGAGAAAAGGCTTGGCGATCTGCTCCCATAAAGATTACAGCCTTAGAAACTATGAGGCAGTTCTAGTCTGTCACGTGGGATCGCTATGAGTTGGAATTGACTCCATGCAAACAACAACATAAGATTCTATTCTAATGGAAAACATTAAATGACCAAAAAGAAGAAAAGGCTCCACAGAAGAGACTAAGGAAGGGGGAAATGGTAGGGCAGTTAGAGCATTTGGTCAGTCAGGGGCCCATGCTGTCATCTCCTTGCCAGCGTTACCAGGCCCAGAGAAGTGACCACATGGAGTAAGGCTTCATGGGCTTTGGAGCCGGTTTTGCTAGACCAGGGGTATTTGTGTGCTGATCATATGCAAAGATAATAGATTTCTAAGCCAGAAAATCAACTTATTATTCACAGTGGGGGAGATTTCGGGTAGAAATGGAGCTTAGGTCCTCCCAAGAAAACAGATGACGCTGAGAGTGAAGCGCAGAGGGTGTTGGGGACAAGCAAGGTCTCTGTGCAGGTGAAGAGTTAGGAGTGAGGGGACAGACGGATCTTAGTTTGCTTACATACCATTTCTTAAGGAGGAGCCTTTGCATATGGCTGATAATCTCTTTGGTTTCCCGTTGATTCCCCTTCCGCTTCAACGGCTTCAGCTGAAAAGCTGCCTTGTGGCTGAGTCTGCCCCGGCATCCTATGTGGTATTTGAGCATCCACGTAATCCCATTCTACCAAAACCCAAACCAAACCCCTTGCCCTTGAGTCAATTCCATAGTGACCCTATAGGACAGATTAGAACTAAACCATAGGCTTTCTTGGCTGTAGTTTGTATGGGAGCAGATTGCCAGATCTTCCTACCAAAACCAAACCTGTTGTTGTCAAGTTGGTTCCAACTCATAGCGACCCTATGGGATAAAGTAGAACTGCCCTATAGGGTTTTTCCAAGGAGCGGCTGGTAGATTCAAACTACTGACCTTTTGGTTAGCAGCCAAACTCTTAACCACTGTGCCACCAGGGCTCCAGTTCCATTCTACAGCAGTGATTTTTCAGTTTTTTTGAAACTGCTAACATGGATGGTCAGACCTAAGCCTCAGAAAAAGCCTGATCAATAAAGCAGAGAAAAACTGAGTTATGTCTTTTGAGGGTACTTGTCCCCCACCTCGCCTCTAACATTTCCCCAAGGAATCCCATAGAAGTTTACAAAGATTGTATACAAGAGATTGAGTTTCTTTTTTCAAGACTCCAGGATTCAGGACTTTTTGGTGACCTGATATGAACATGTTATTTTACAGCTAATTTATCCCACAGCTAGTTATTGATTCCCTACTGTGTTATCAGGAACTCATGCAAATTTTTGCAATTTAAAATAAAACCACCCAATTGCAGAGAATTATTTTTCTTATTTGGTATATATTCACTTATTACTACAAAAAGAAAAGCCACGTGTCAGTTTGGTTTAAGACATTTCATATAAAAAATGGGTGAAAAGTTGAACAATTTGGAGGAAGGAAATAGGTAGTTATGACCGGTAGATTGTAAGCATGGTAAGTGAAATACATGGGGAGCTTAGGCAGTGGACAGTTGTGAAATAAAACTGTGGGCTACAGAAGGTGGAAGCAGCATACTAGCATTAGAAGGGGCCTCCAGTATGGGGTCAGTCTAATGGCGTAATTTTTTCTCACTTTAAAGGGGTGATGACTATAAAAACCACGTGAAATGCATAAGCGAAGATCAGAAGTATGGAGGCAAAGGTTATGAAGGTAAAACCCACAAAGGCGATATTAAGCAGCAGGCATGGATTCAGGTAAAGTCTTTGTGATTCGTTGGGTCGTTCATGTACAGCCCCTGCTCTCTGGAAGACTCAGAGACTAAGAGTAAACGTGTCACCTTGTGCATAAAGGACCAGGAAACATCAGATGTCTCAGGATAGACTGAGATGGAGCAACTAAAACTTGCTGTAAAAAAGTCCATTACTAAAGTTCACACGCAAAATGTAACAATC
>NW_004444086.1:3942616-3951311 GCF_000243295.1 Trichechus manatus latirostris
AAAAAAAAAAAAAGTCCATTACTTCTCTAACTGTTGAGACACTTGCAGTTTGTCTTTGATCCATGTGTTCTTCAGATTTTTTGCAAACGTCGTCACTGTCTTTCTCTTGGCTAGGAAACTGAACGGAAGCTTTCTAATCTTTGCTTCTAGTAATAATGAAACGTTCATTATTCAGACCACATTAATTGATCATGTCTTTATCAGTCATCAGAATTGGCCAAAATAAAGATAGCTTCAAAAATATAAGGAATTTTCTATGTAACTAAAATAAAATGAAAACAGGCACAAAATAGCAATGGCAAAAGCAATGAAGTCCTTAATCAAGAGGTGCAACTTTCAGAATGTTGCCGTCTACAGAAGAGCAAGTTCTATTTAATATAGTGATTTTTCGTTTCTGGAATTTGAATTTTTGTATTTATTATTATTGAGAATATACACAGCAAAACATACACCAATTCAGCAGTTTCTCCATGTACAATTCAGTGACATTGATTATATTCTTCCAGTTGTGCAGCCATTCTCACCCTCCTTTTCTGAGTTGCTCCTCCTCCATTAACATAAACTCACTGCCCCCTAAGGTTACTATGTAGTCTTTCCGGTTGCTGTTGTCAATTTGATCCCATATAGGTAGTTCTTAACAGAGCATAATGCTCAAGGCAGACATTTTTTACCAGTTAAGCTAAAGTATTGTCTAGTTTTAAGATGACTTCGGGGGATATTTTTGGCTTAAGGTTTAATATTAGGGTTTTTTTGATGTTATTTATGTTATTATTTTTATTGTCTGGAACTATTTTAACTGAATCACCCTACTTTGATTTAATAACTTCCACTTAAAGCAACACCAAGAGGCATTTGTCATATTGTTAATCTGTATATTTTTGAACACAGACATAATTACAAAGTCCGGGCTTGAAATGTGAACCTTCTGGCCATGGCAGGACTTTCTAGTTTGGCTTTCATGAAAGTGGAGTGCCAGTCGTTTACTGTTTTTGTTTTCTCCTTTTTGTAGAAAATCAATGAATTAATTAAAAAACCCAACGTCAGCCCCAAAGTGAGAGAACTTTTAGAACAAATTAGTGGTTTTGACAACATTCCAAGGAAAAGGGCAAAATTTCAGGTATGTTTTTGCTGTCAGTGGAGACGTGCAGTCTGTCAGTGGTTGAGTAGGCACCCGACTGTGGAGATGGGGAAAGTGGTTTGTGATGTTTTTTTGTTGTTTCTTACAGAATTGGATGAAGAACAGCTTAAAAATTCACAATGAGTCGATCCTGGAGCAGGTGTGGAGTATCTTTTCTGAAGCTTCCAGGAATGTAAGTTGGCTCTAGTTTTTGATTTGTTGTGTGGCAAAACTGATGAGTAATAATGAAATGGGAATGTCTTATTTTTGGAGGTCAAGACAGCCTTCTTTTTCAGAGAGCCTCTTTGTGCCTTCATTTATGGGAAGGAATAAACTGAAAGCACTGCAGAGAAGAGTTCCCTATTGTGCAGAGAAAGGTATTTAACCCCGATATTTGATGAGGTTCCAGCGAGCATGTCATGATTGCCTCAGACCCCAGGCAGCGGGGCACCCTGGGGAGAACAGGTGCTGTGGGGTTCTGACAGACCTGGTTTGAATCCCTGCTGTGCTGTTTGCCAATATTTTACCTTGGGCACGTTATTTAACCTCTCTGAGCTTCCGTTTCCTTATCTTAAAAAAAAAAAAAAAAAAAAGGTAGATAGTGATACTCATTTACTTATTCAGTATTTAGGCAGCTGGGTTGCTGAATTGGTTAAGCACTCAACTACTAGCTGAAAGGTTGACAGTTCGAATCCATCCATAGGCTCCTTGGAAGACAGGCCTGATGATCTGCTTCTAAAAAGTCATAGCCTTGAAAACCCTATGGAGCAGTTCTACTCTGCACACGTGGTCGCCATGAGTCAAAATCGATTCAACGGCAACTGACAGCAACAACAATGTTCAATATTTACTGAGTGCCTGATCTGTGGGTGGTGATAGTGCTGTGAAGACAGGGTGAGGGATAGAGAGCAACTAGGTACTCTCTTAGATAATGGGTAACAGGGACACAGGAGGTCTTTACATGTAAAAACCAGTTTCTGTCAAGATGATTCTGACTCATAGTGACCCCATGTGTGTCAGAGTAAAACTGTTTTCGGTGGGTGATTTTTTGGAAGTAGATCTCCAGGCCTTTCTTTGGAGGCACTTTTGGGTGGACTTGAACCTCCAACCTTTTGGTTAGCAGCCGAGCGCGTTAACTAGTAAGTGCTAAAGCACATGAAGATCTGAAAGCACCCACCCTAATACCCAGCACTTAGTGTGCACTTGATAAACAGCAGTGTCCTTCCTTCTGATGGAGGGAGAATTCCATTTGAGAGTTGGAAGTCAACTGCCAGTCAGTCAAAATAGTTTGATAGTGAGAAAAATACAAGTGGGAAACATACATACTAGAAGTCTAGGTTTAATATCTTTCAGCCATATTGTTGGTTACATTGTTAACTAAAGAAACTTTCCTACTAGTTCCATTACACTTGGTATTTGGAGACTTGTATCCAGGGCTTCAAACTGGTTCTGCCCAGTTCAGTCATGGCCGATGAAGTGAAACCCAAACAGACCTGAATTTTTTAAATGTGAGTGAAGCAGAATGGGAAACATCATGGGTTAAAGCTCTGCTAGAAACTTAAATCTCCCTCTTAGAAAACAAGGGCAGTGTGCATGTTGCATAACAACCAAATCTTTTGATCGGCAGAGTCAGAAACAGTGGTGCCCTGCTCAAAGATGGTGGCTGACTGCACCGCTTTCAATGTATTTTGCTTTCCACAGTCCTGGCAATAATCCAGTCTCCCACATCAGGCTCCTGAAAGAGCTTGCTATGCCTCTTCCGAGTCTCCCATTCCAAGACTTCGACCTATAATTTTTCCTGTTCCGCTTCAACCAGATTTTAAAAATTCAGGTCTGTTCTGATTTCACTTCGTTGGCCATGACTGAACCAGTTCAAACCGGTTCAAAGCCCTGCTTGTATCATTAGTAGGGAATCTCTGGGTGGCGCAAATGATTAAGGCACTTGCTTGACTGCTAACCAGAAAGTTGGAGGTTCAAGTGTACCCAGAGCTGCCTTGGAGGAAAGGCCTTGTGATCTACTTCTGAAAAATCAGCCATTGAAAACACAATGGCACACTGTTCTACTCTGACACACATGGGGTCGCCATGAGTCAGGATCAACTCCATGGCAATTAGTTTTGTTTTGTTTTTGGTTTTGGATTTTTTTGGTATCATTAGTAGTTTCAAAACTGGGGTTTTGACTGACCATCTATTCTAGTCATATTGGCAGAAGTTGATTTATAGAAAGAATTGTTTTGGCAGCAAATTAGGATCAAAATGAAACTATCTTGGCAATATATCTAGCATTTGTCTCTGTCTGAATATACAGATTTGTAAACCTTGTAGTCAGTCATTTAATTGGCCTTTACTTGGCATCTATTTTTAAAGGTTATTTCCATTGTTTAATTAAGAATTGAAGATTTGAAATTGCTCTTGGTTCATGCTGCAGGATTTTTTTTAAAAAGGTTTTTCCAGTTTCCCTTTTGAGCTGTGAACATAGGTAGGATTAAATGAATCAGTCAACAAAGAGTTTGTGGTTCTCTGAGCTGTGTGAAGTCTGAAAGGTGGCTCATTCCTGCTTCGCCTTTGCCCAGCACAGTCCTCATGTTTGTAGTGTGGAGCCAAGGCCTTGAGGCCCCGCCCACTTGTACTACACATATTCACCCCCACAACTGTGGGCCAGGCCTCAGGTGGAGGCTGTTCTGTTCTCTGCTGTAATATAGGAACCCTGGTGGTGCAGTGGTTAAGAGCTCAGCTGTTAACCAGAAGGTCAGCAGTTCGAATCCACCAGCCGCTCCTTGGAAACCCTACGGGGCAGTTGTACTCTGTCCCATAGGGTTGCTATGAGTCAGAACCGACTCAATGGCGACGGGTTTGGTTTTGGGTTTTTACTGTAATGTATACCACAACCATCTCAGATAGTACCTGGTCTCTGGGGGGTCCTGCCTTCATGGAGCCATATCTAGTGGGGGAGACGACAGCCACGGGCAAATGTAATGTCAGGTCATGATCCGGGCTGTGAGGAAGTAGAAGCAGGAGAAGACGATGAAGAGTAAAGGAGCTTGCTCTGTTAGCGCGGGCATTGGGGAAGGCGCCTGAGGAGAGCCTGGAGTGAAGTGGAAGGAAGGTGGGGGAAGAATTTGTTCCCTCATTGACTGAGTGACTGCTGTGCCTCACGCTTTTCCTCCCCCCCGGTAGAGGTAGAGGCCACCCACCAACTGGAGACTTGGGAGGAAGGGAAACTAAGGTTTGTGGCCCTCAATGGTTATTTAAAAAAAAAACTAATTGCTATTGAGTCAGAATGGTAGGGCAGTTGTGAAGTTTCTTTGCCGCTTTCTCCCTCCTGGTGGTCTACTTCCAGCTCATCCTCTGCTTTCTTCCCGCTGTGCACACACCTGGGAAAAGTACTGTCCCTGAACTCTACAGAGAAATCGCCAGCCATTCCCTTTAAGATCTGCTTTCTCCACGCTGCTGCTTCAGCCAGTGCTGAGTGAGGCTGCCTTCATAGAGTTCCTGTACCTTCACAGAGGTCTCCAGTGAAAGCCAGTCCTTTATCTGTCCAGTTTGGGGAAAAACAGTTCCCAAGAGAGTAAGAGGGACTGAGGGGGCCCTGAGCTGTTGCCAGTGACCTCCTTGCCCTCCCCGTCCAGGGCACTAGGGCTCACAGAACAGTCCCAAGTCTGCTCTTGGAAAGGATTGGTATGGGGACTCTATATTGAGTCCAGAATTGAGCAGGGAGTGGGACTGAGCTCTGCTGGTCATTTTTTTTCTTTTTCTTTTTGTTTTTATTGTACTTCAGGTGAAGGCTTACAGAACAAATAGTTTCTCATGAAACAGAAGTACACATGTTGTTTTATGACATTGGTTAACAACCCCACAACATATCAACCCTCTAACTTCTCAACCTTTTTTTTTTTTTGGTGAAAATACACATAGCCAAAGGTACAACATTTCAAAAATTTCTTCATGCAAGGTTCAGTGACATTGACTACGCTCTTCGAATTGTGCTGGGTTATTCTCACTTAAGATGAAGGCTTACAGAACAAAATAGTTTCTCATTTAATAGTTACTACAAATGTTGCGGTATGACAATGGTTAACAATCTCACAACACATCAACAATATCCTTACTCAACCTTGGGTTCCCTATCACCAGCTTCCTTCTCCCCTTCTGCTTTCTGGACCTTGTCACTGGACTCCTGTACCTCGTTAGTCTCATTTGGTTTTACGGGGCTGTCCACTCCCAGGCTGAACGGTGAACCTCGGAGGTAACTTCACCACTGAGCTAAAAGGGTGTCTGGGGGCCGTACTCTCGGGGTTTCTCTAGTCTCCTTTAGGCCAGTAAATCTGGTCTTTTTTCGTGGGGGTTAGAATTATGCTCTACATCCTTCTCCAGCTCTGTCCAGAACCCTCTGTTGTGATCCTGGTCAGAGCAGTCAGTGGTGGTAGCCGGGCACCATCTAGCTGTACTGGACTCAGCCTGGTGGAGGCCTTGGTAGCTGTGGACAATTAGTCCTTCAGACTAATCTTTTCCTTGTATCCTGTTCTCTTCATTCTCCCTTGCTCCCGAAGGGATGAGACCTCTGCTCGTCATTTTTGAAAGTAGGATCTGTGCGCTGATCTTAGTAAAGTAAGGCAGTAAATGAGGGCAGTGGTGGTTCAGTGGTAGAACTCTCATATTCCATGTGGGAGACCCGGGTTTAATTCCTGGCCAATGCACCTCACGCACAGCCGCCACCCATCTGTTAGTGGAGGCTTGCGTGCTGCTCTGATGTTGAACAAGTTTCAGCAAAGCTTCCAGACTAAGATGGACTAGGAAGAAAGGCCTGGCGGTGTACTTCCAAAAATCATTCCCCTGTGGATCACAAAGGTCCAATCCGTAACTGATCATGGGGGTAGCACGCAGCATTTTGTTCTGTTGTACGTGGAGTCACCATGAGTCGGGGGCCAACTCAACAACAAAAAGGCAGAAAGCAGAGAGCATATCTCATTCCAGTGCCTGTAGTTGTTGAGTATGCTGCGGTTTCTTACTTGCCATTTCACACTGCCCACCATGGTGTCCCTGACTGTCCCTGTGAGGGTTACCATCTCATCTGAATAATGGAGACAACAATGCCTTTGTCTAGTACTTGATAGTTCACAAAACTGTCCACCTCCATTGGGCTGGTTTATTGGGCATCTGCTGTGCCGTTTCTCATTTTATTCTGGCATCAACTGTATAAGGTAGGTACGACTACTTTTCATTGCAGAGATGAGGAAATAGGTTTGGAGCAGATAAATAACTTGCCCTAAGTCACGTGGCTGGTAATTAACAGAGCCGGAACTTGAACCCAGGTCTGCAGAGCATAAATCCAGTGGTTTCTACCATATCTGAGTGTTCTTCTTTCATCTGAAAGAAAGGCGAATAGGGAGTTAAAATTAAAGGTCTAGCTTGATTGACATAAGGATTCTTCACTTTTCCAGTAGAAAGAGAACTTCTGTTAAAAGCAGAGAGGAGCGTGGGCTGGGGGGAGTTTGTTCCCATTTTGCATATTTACTGCTACGTTTAAAAATTTAGAAAGTGGTAAGTAATAAATCCATTTGTCTTGAACCATTTACTCAGTAGATACATGCGATGATGTGAACAGCTGTGGCTGAACTAAGTATTAATGTGTTTCTTGGTTTTGCTTAATAATAAGGAACCAGTCAGTGAGGGGCAAGATAAACAGCCGCTCAACCAGGGGGCCAATCCGTGTGCAGAAATCTCCACCAAGGCTCCATCTGCCGGTGCGTGCAAAGCCCCGGATCAGCAGGCAGAGATGAAGAAGAATAAGAGAGACAGGAAGGAAGAGCGGCAGAAGAACAAGAAAAAAGAAAAGAAAGAACTAAAATTAGAAAACCAACAGGAAAATTCTAGAAGTCAGAAGCCTAAAAAGCGCAAAAAGGGGGAGGGGGCCGAGCCAGAGGCTGGCAGTGCGGGGACCCCCGAGGCCAACGGCACAGCTAGGAAGAGAGACAAGAAGAAAAGGAGCAAAGGCGAGTGCACTACAGAGGGGGGCGTGAACGGAGACCGGGGTCGGGAGGAAGACTCTGCCAAGGAGGAAGAGACAAAAGCAGGCGCCAGAAAACGAAAACGGAAGCATTCTGAAGGTATGTTGCTCGCTTATGCTCTGGGGTTTGTTAAAATCAAATGAAAAGCCATGAATTGGGGATACATAAAACCTGCTAAGGAGCCCTGGTGGTGCAGTGGTTAAGTGTTCAGCTGCTAACCAAAAGGGTAGCCGTTCAAATGCACCAACTGCTTCTTGGAAACTCTGTGGGGCAGTTCTACCCTGTCCTGTAGGGTCACTATGAGTTGGAATAGACTGGACAGCAACAGGTTTTTTAAAACCTGCTAGGCCTGTGTTTTGAACTAAGTAAGGGAAAGAGCATAGGCTTCGGGATCAGGCCGACCGGGGCTCTGCCACAGGCCCTGTCCAGGGCAGGTGACTTCTCTGCAGGCCCATTTCCCCACCCCAAGGCTGGAGGGTGCCTGACGGTGCCTGTAGCGGGCCTGGCTCATGTGAGGCCCTCATTCAGTGGTAGCTGTGCTCATAACTGAATTTTTTTACCTGTCTAAATACTCAGGTGAAGCAGACTCTAAGAGGAAAAGGATGAAGCCCCCAGGACATTCTGAGGGCGGAGAAAGGGAAGACCATAACCCTCCTGTGAAAGGTATCGCCACTGTCGTGTCAAAAGCCCTGCCCTCTTCAGATTGGGGAAGGTACCAGAGATACCCCTTCAGGGCCAGGAGGTGGACATGAACGGGGTCACACCCTCCAGAGGCAGATAGCACCATGGTGGTGGCACCTGAAAGAACTGGAAAGTAAAGTGAGTTCTCTAGGGTGTGACCCCAAAGTAATGAGTAAGAACTGTGGCTATGGAGTCCATCTCCCACTTCTCCTCTAAGAGTAAAAGGAAAAGCAGTCTGGATTGGAACTATGTTTTACCTTTGGAATTTAGAGTAGACCCAGTATAATGTTGCGAGACCTTGTTCTTTCCCCCGGCTCCACGTCCCTGTCCCTGTCCCTGCCTCTTGCTGCTCTCCTCACTCTCCTCCTACCTGAGGCCCAGCCGCATTTGACTGCTCACTCCCATCCGTCCCTGGATCAGTTCCTGGTGTCTCCACTGACACCGCAGCTGGGCAGCCTCATTACTGCCAGTGTGGATGAAAGTCCCGAATTCCTCCTTGGCCTTCTTTGTCTCCACTCTTCATTACAGCCTCGTGAGGGTAGAAGTACAGGCTCCCACTTGGCCTTTGGCAGCACAAGTTGGGGTGGGTCCAAAGTTACTTCTGTGGTATTTGGCTGGAGTAGAGCAGTTGTTGTCTGAAAGATTTCTGTCTTGCTAGACTATTTATTTTCTGGTCCTTTGGCTAGAGGGAGCAGACTCCTGTTGGGGCTGTTTAATATGCATCCATTGGCACTCCAGATTGTCAGCTTCTTCAAACTGGGATTGTTGTTCGGTGCCCTTGAGTCGGTTCTGACTCATAGTGACCCTATGTGTAACAGAACGAAACAGTGCCCAGTACTGTGCCATCCTCACAATCATTGTTAGGCTTAAGCCCATTGTTGCAGCCACT
>NW_004444086.1:3953200-3994618 GCF_000243295.1 Trichechus manatus latirostris
GAAATACCACAAGTGGATGGTTTTAACGAAGAGAAGTTTATTTCCTCACAGTCAAAGTAAGCTAAAAGTCCAAATTCAGGGTGTCAACTGCAGAGGAAGTCTTCCTCTCTCTATTGGCCTTCTCATCAGTGTTCCCCTGGACTAGGAGCTTCTCGGCGCAGGGACCCTGTCCAAAGAACGCACTCTGCTCCTGGCACTGCTTTCTTGATGGTATGAGGTCCCCCGCGTCTTTTGATTTCTTGAGTGCTGCTTCCATGGGTGTTGATTGTGGATCCAAGTAAAATGAAATCCTTGACAAGCTCAATCTTTTCTCTATCATCATGTTGCTTATTGGCCCAGTTGGGAGGGCTTTTGTGTTCTTTATGTTGAGGTGTAATCCACACTGAAGGCTGTGGTCTTTGTTCTTCATCAGTAAGTGCTTCAAGTCCTCTTCACTTGCAGCAAGCAAGGTTGTGTCGTCTGCATAACAGGTTGTTAATGAGTCTTCCTCCAAGCCTGAATGCCCCGTTCTTCATATAGCCCAGCTTCTTGGATTATTTGCTCAGCTTACAGATTGAGTAAATATGGTGAAAAGATACAACCCTGACACACACCTTTCCTGGCTTTAAACCACGCAGTATCCACTTGTTCTGTTTGAACAACTGCCTCTCGATCTATGTACAGGTTCCTCATGAGCACAATTAAGTAAGTGTTCTGGAATTCCCATGCTTGGCAGTGTTATCCATCATTTGTTATGATCCACACAGTTGAATGCCTTTGCATAGTCAATAAACACCGGTAAATATCCTTCTGGTATTCTCTGCTTTCAGCCAGGATCGCATCTGACATCAGCAATGATATCCCTCCTTCCACGTCCTCTTCTGAATCCAGCTTGAATTTCTGGCAGTTTCCTGTTGACGTACTGCTGCAGCCACTTTTGAATGATCTTCAGCAAAATTTTACTTGTGTGTGATATTAATGATACTGTTTGATAATTTCCACATTTGGTTGGATCACCTTTCTTTGGAATAGGCATAAATATGGATGTCTTCCAGTCGGTTGGCCAGGTAGCTGTCTTCCAAATTTCTTGACATGGATGAGTGAGCACTTCCAGCGCTGCATCCATTTGTTGAAATATCTCAATTGGTATTCCGTCAATTCCTGGGGCCTTGTTTTTCACCAGTGCCTTTAGTGCAGCTTAGACCTCTTCCTTTACTACCATCAGTTCCTGATCATATGCTACTTCCTGAAATGGATAAATGTCGACCAATTCTTTTTAGTATAGTGACTCTGTGTATTCCTTCCATCCTCTTTTGATGCTTCCTGTGTCATTTAATGTTTTCCCCATAGAATCCTTCAGTATCGCAACTCGAGGCTTGAATTTTTTTCTTTAGTTCTTTCAGCTTGAGAAATGCCAGATGTGTTCTTCTCTTTTGGTTTTTTATCTCCAGGTCTTTGCACATGTTGTTACAATACTTTGGTTTTTTGAGCCGCTCTTTGAAATCTTCTGTCCAGCTCTTTGACTTCATCATTTCTTCCTTTTGTTTTAGCTACTCTACATTCAAGACCAACTTTCAGAGTCTCTTCTGACATCTGTTTTGGTCCTTTTTCTTTCTTACCTTTTTAATGACCTCTTGCTTTCTTTAGGCATAATGTCTTTGTGGTATTCCATAACTCATCTGGTCTTCGGTGTTCAGCACATCAAATCTATTCTTGAGATGGTCTCTAAATTCAGGTAGGATATACTCAAGGCCATACTTTGGCTCTTGCGGACTTGTTCTAATTTTCTTCAGTTTCAGCTTGAACTTGCATATGAGCAAATGATGGTCTGTTCTACAGTCGGCCCCTGGCCTTGTTCTGACTGATGATGCTGAGTTTTTCCATTGTCTCTTTCCACATATGTAGTTGATTTGATTCCTGTATATTCCATCTGGTGAGGTCCACGTGTATAGTCGCTGTTTACGTTGTTGAAAAAAGGTATTGCAATGAAGAAGTCATTGCTCTTGCAAAATTCTGTCATGTGATCTCCAGCATTGTTTCTATCACCACGGCCATATTTTCCAACTACTGATCCTTCTTCGTTTACAGTGTTTGCATTCCAGTTGCCAGTTTTTATCAGTGCATCCTGATTGCATGTTCAATCAATTTCAGACTCCAGAAATTGGTAAAAATCTTTAATTTCTTCATCTTTGGCCTTAGTGGTTGGTGTATAAATTTGAATAATAATTGTATTAACTGGTCTTCCTTGTAGGCATATGGATATTATCCTATCACTGACAGTATTGTACTTCAGGATAGATCTTGAAATGTTCTTTTTGACGATAAATGTAACGCCATTCTTCTTCAAGTTGTCATTCCTAGCATAGTAGATCATATGATTATCTGATTCATAATGGCCAATACCAGTCCATTTCAGCTATGCCTGGGATTTTGACGCTTATGCATCATTTTTGACGATTTCCAATTTTCCTGGATTCATACTTTGTACATTGCATGTTCTGATTATTAGTGGGTGTTTGCAGCTGTTCCTTCTCATTTTGAGTCTTGCCACATCACAAATGGAGGTCCTGAAAGCCTGACTCCATCAGCGTCATTAAGATCAACTTTACTTTGAGGAGGCAGCTGTTCCTTAGTCGTCTTTTGAGTGCATTCCAACCTGAGGGGCTCATCTATATCAGACAGTGTTCTACTACTGTTCATAAGGTTTTCACTGGCTAATTCTTTTCAGTAAACTGCCAGGTCCTTCTTCCTAGTCTTTCTTAGTCTGGAAGCTCTGCTGAAACCTGTCTGCCATGGGTGACACTGCTATTTGAATACCAGTAGCATAGCTTCCAACATCACAGCAACATGCAAGCCCCCATAGTACAACAAACTGACAGACGCGTGGGGGTCAGACTGGAATAGGTGAAGCAAAACGAAAACCTAGGGAACTCACCACTGTGTTGTTCTTCTGGTTCCAAGGTCTCTAGCAAGTCTGCCTTCTCTCCTCTACCTTTCACAGTCTACTTATGTTTGTCTAATACATAATGTCCAGGTTTTGTTTGTCCTTAGCAGGGGAATAGAGAAAGGTATATCTACTTCGTCCTACAGGAAGCCCAAGTCCCTCATGTGAGCTTTTTATTCTGCTGTGTAATAGTTGGAGTCCCTGGGTGGTGCAAATGTTTAGCACACTTGGCTGCTAATTGAAAGGTAGGAGGTTCAAGTCCACCCAGAGGCAGCTCAGAAGAAAGGCCTGGTGATCTGCTTCCGAAAACTCAGCCATTGACAACCCTATGGGGCACAGTTCTACTCTGACACTTATGGGGGTGCCATGAGTTGGAGTCAACTCTGTGGCAACTGGTTTTTTCTGTTGTAATAGTTATTTGTGATTGTCTTCTCATTCATTGAAGATTAAGCTGCTTTGCCCATCTTCAGTCTTCCTCACTATGTTTAGACAGCACCATGATTTTGGATGCTTAGTGTGAAAAAGGCTTGGGGGCAGTGTCTGACCTCCTCCAACCCCATAATGGGGAAGGAGAACCAAGATCAACAGTGCAAGGCTGACTCCCATGATGTGGAGGCCAGACAAGCATCCTCTCTCTGCCATCTTTACCAATTCTGACACCAACCATCCCTCACACAACACTCTCTACTTCTCTGCTGGGTTCGATAATTCATTGCAGTGGCCACACAGAACTCACAGACCATACTCAAAATTAAGGGGTTTATTAGGGAAGTAACAGTTTACAGTTCAGGCTCAGGAACACTCAGGATACAGTTCTTCCATCAGGATGGCCTTTCCCCAGCTGTGCTCACAGGCACACCTCTCCCTGGCCCTCAGTCTCTGCCAGAGGCACTCAGCTTTCTCTCTCCATGGGCGGGTAAGCCCATCTTGCCGTCTCTGCTGCTGGGTCTCTCCTGCTGGTCTCTCCATCCTTAGTGGCGGTGAGCTCCTCCTTCTGCTCTGGAATTGGTTGTCTTTTAAGTCAAAACTGACCAATCCCCTTGGTAGGCCACAATTACCCTATCACACAATCACCTGGGTGGGAGTTACAAGCCCATGGCTAGAAAGGCCACACACAAAAGTAATTAAACTTCTGCACTTAGTAAGTCTTTGTTGAGTTCATTAAATAAAGTGGTATCTTTTTACAGGAATTTGTAGTGTGATGGGACTTACATGATAACCATTTAACTTGCTGACACTAATCTTTAGGACTTTGAAGGGTAGTCAGAGCTTCTAGGCCTCTGTGATTAGTCAGACCTCGTCACTGCTACCAAGTGCAAATGGTGGCCTGTTCAGTTGAGGTTCATTTCCAGGGTAACAAATAGGCCTGCAGAGATTGTTCCTTTACTGTCCTGGTAGTACAACACACCAAAATGCTTCAGATGTTACCCTTTGTGTTGTAGGTAAATTCAACTGGAAGGGAACTATTAAAGCAGTTCTGAAACAAGCCCCGGACAATGAAATAGCAGTCAAGAAGCTAAAGAAAAAGGTATGACGTGAACAACCCCAGGTATATAAAACCTGGGGAGATTCAGTTTCTAATTTTAAAAGGTATAATCGTGTGTGTGTATGTGTGTGTGTATGGGTGTGTATGTCTGAGTGTGGGTGTGTGTGAGTGTGGGTCTGTCTATCTCAGTGATTTTCAAACCACTCTAAGTAGCCCCTCAAGGCCTGTGGGAAGAGAATTGAACAAATCCCATCACACTTCTTCAGCCAAGGCAGTTCCAACATTTTGGACTTGTTTACAACATTTTGTTTGAAGAAAGACTTCCATTTAATTTTCTGTTAAGTTTGAAAGTATGTTCTAGATGGCTGGCTGTCTTCTGCTTGTCTCAGAGCAGTGCTTTCTCTTCCATTTCGTTTTTAACACATCATCTGTGATAACTCCGGATAATCAGCACATGGGTTTCTTTTCTACTTTTCTCTGTTTTCCCATTTTAACTATTTTTAATCTTTTTACCATTGGCCCACCCCTAGGTTAAAAAAAAAGACATTTTACAGGTTGATATCCAGGACGCATGTGCCTGTGTGACGTTTGCCTTTTTTGTGAAGGTTTTAGCTCAGTACTACGCAGTGACAAATGAGCATCACAGATCCGAAGAGGAGCTCCTGGTCATTTTTAACAAGAAAATCAGCAAGAACCCTGCCTTTAAGCTATTAAAGGACAAAGTCAAGCTTTTGAAATGAACATTTTCATATTTCAAAAATAAATCTGTTCTGTCGTTGACTTCTTCCTTTCACTGTTTAGAAAATATGTAATGAATTCTGGCAACTCACGTTTTACTTTCCAAAGCTGTATTTTTAAGTTAAAGAAAATATATATTTTTGGTAGAACTTTTATGAGAGAATAAAATACATTCTTTCCACAATTTGAAATTCGTGCTGGTAAAATTTACTGTACTTTAAAAAAAAAAACTTTTATGTAGAAAATTTTTTTAAAAAGCAGTGCAGGGACAAGTAATGATGCTGTTCCTCTTTGGGCCAGACTAGAAAGTATTCGTTTTTAACCTTGTCATTTCTATACATTCTCAATTAGGATTGATCATGGGTTTATTTTTTGTATTTTTAATAATGTATGCGAGTGGCAGTATTTGACTCAGGAAAGATTGTGACAAAACTCTCGTATGTAATAGGCCTTGCCTCACCAGCAAGGGATGCTCCTTCAAGGTGGCTTTGTTACTGCAATGGCGGGTCTTTGAGCCGCCTGTCACAGAAGCCAATACTGAGACAGGTGAGGTGAGCAGCAAAAGTGTTTTATTGTATATCGATACACAGAAGACAGAGGGGAATGAGCTCCTCCAAAAGACCTGTCTCCCCTTTGGAGACTCGCTGAAAGTTTTTAAATGGACAAGATTATAGTATTTTTCTGGAGGTTACATTCTGCACCTGACAATCCTTGAAGGTCATCTTGCCCTGTTATTATCACGTCGCAGATGAGTTACTCTACCCTACAAGGTCGTTCTACCTCTCAGAGAAACTTAGTTGAACTTTAAAGTCATGGGAAACAAGAGGGGGGGATAGGAGGAAAACAAATCAAAATCATAGGAGCATGCAAAAGTGAACTATGCAAGCTAGGTATTAACAATACCACAATACCCAGGAAGCTAGGCCTATACTGTTGGCAATAAACAATAAATGTGAAATTTCCACACAGCCCCTTTCAGTCTCCCCTTTTGTTGGAAGTTTTCTCAGTCTTGGGAAACAGGGTGCCCTTGTCTAATGACTGCTTCTTGCTGACTAGGGGTGTCGACTGGGGACGAGGACTTTCAGTGCTTGTTGATTTTTCCCCAGGTTTTCAGCAGGACCTGATCTCCGGGTTGGAACCTATGAAGGAGTGCCAGAAGGGAAAGACAAACGGGAAAAAGCATATTAACAGTGTTTATAATGGTTCTCAGAGAATAGACCCAGTCTCTTTACTCCATCTCGGTCATTACTGAGGTAGGGAAATTTGACTTTTTCAGGAATGGTCTTCCATATATTAATTTATAAAGGCTCAATTTAAGCCTGCTTCGAGGGGCTACCCAGATTCTGAGCAGGGCAATGGGCAAAACTTGTATTTAGGTAGAATGTGTTTCTTGGCAGAGCTTGGCTAGGGTTCTTTCAGAGTGATTCATCTTCTTTGTCTTCCCGGTTGACTGTGGCCTCCAGGCTGAATGTAATTTTTAATTAATGTCCGGAGCCTTACTAACCTCTTGTGTGACCATTGTCACGAAGTCTCCCCCATTGTTGGTTTGGATGGATATTGGCAACCCAAAACGAGGGATAATTTTTTTGAGTAGTACATTGGTTACCTCTCGAGCTTGTTCAGTCAGACAAGGAAAAACCTCTACTCACCCAGCAGCCACCTGAAGTTCCCGGGTGCTCAGGGCATTACTGTGAAATCTACTTGCCAGTCTTCTCTCATGTTTGTTTCTCGGTGTTGGACTCTTGGTTCCGTTGGGTGGGGCGCATTCTCTGGATTGTGTCTTGCACATAGGTGACAACCTCTTTGTAACACCCCGGGTGGTTTTTAGGAAATTCAGCCCGGTGGCCACCTGTTGGATTCACTCAAGGCCGGCATCTCTCTCGTAGTGAGCTTCTTCATGTAGAGCTGATACTATACCGTATACTTTGGTCTCAGGTGACAATACTTTCTTTCAGAGTTTATCAGCCATTTAGAATGAGAAGTGAGGTGATAGCCCTGTTCTTCAGCCCTATCCAGGTCCTGGGCAGTATAACTCTTGGCCTCTTGTTCTTCTCTCCAGACCTGGAGGGGCTAGGGCAGCTGTCAGCAAGGCCACTTTTTGCTTCATTTTTTTTTTCCCTCTTTTTTTCCTGTCACCTGATCTCTATTGTTGAAGACTTTAAAAACAATGTCAAGTAATTGCCCTGCTCAAACCCTGACAGCACTCTTACCAAAAACAGTACCCTGATGGGTGTGGGAGGGGCAGACCCTACATGAGGCAATCGAACTCTCACTTTCTGCCTCTCTCTCTCTCTCTCTCTCTCTCTCTCTCTCCAGCAACCTCCTCTACCCACTCTACTAGAATCAGACTCCACCTCTTACCATCCTGACCTGTTTACTGCGACCATGCCTTCTCCATACGGGGAAGGGGAGACCAAAGCAGGTACCAGGACTAATCTTTTCAAGAGAGAGTCCTCTGTTGAGGACTCAGGGAACATTTCTGTCTTTGGTTTTGCCTGAAAAAGAACTTGGTTAGAAGGGTTTAAGGTCTGGTAGAGGGACATGAAAGCTTGGACATAGGGGACCTCATCCCATTTCTTTTCTTACAAAACAAATCAAGCTGCAGAATCGTATGGTAGGCCGTGGACCCATGTTGTGGCATCCTCTCTGGTCTCCTAATTGATAGTGGGGCCACACATCATTGCATAAAAATATCAGTTTTTTTCTTTTGGATCATGATCTTGTTATAGAATCTTATCAGAAATGTTCAGTGAATGGTAATTGGGCACCATTTGGTCTTTAAGATCTCAAGCACCATACAGCAAAATAAGAAAACAGAAACACCAACAACAATATTAGGCCAGTTGTCTGAAATAACCAACGAAACCATGACCCTAAGGTCTTTGAACCAGGGAAACGATTCTCATGAGGTGTTTGTTTATGTATAAGCAGTATCAGTAACTATTTTTCATGTGTCTCAATAGCAACTACATTCTGCAAAAACCTCAGATTGAGTATTAATATAAATACGGCAATGTTTATTAAGGCACAAACTTTTTTGAGAGACTGTTGTAGGGGAAAAACATAAAGTTTAGTAAAGCAAAAAGGAAGTTTTATTCAGCATATATTCAAAAGGGCAGAAGTGGGAAGTGGACAACCATGCTGCCAGAGCCATGTCTGCTGGAGTCCAAAGAATACTACAGAACAGGCAAGAAAGGGAAAACGGACAAGCATGCTGCCACAGCCATGTCTGCCCAAGTCCAAGGAACAGTTACAGAGCCATCAGTATATGTTAACATTACAAATGGGTAGAATCATAGAAAGCGTCACCTTTTCACAGATTGGCTAGAAATTGTGATCTTACATTTTGCATCATCTTTCTTAACAATCATTGGTACAGGTTTCAGTTAAGAAAGTCAGGAGGGTCTTCACTGGTCCAACAAATTTCTATTCACTAAATGCTAATAGAAAAAGGTAAGAGTGGAAAGTCGTTTGTGTTAGGTTTGATTGCCTTTTTGTGAAAACTTCCTTAAGATAATTTCTGAGATTGTCCCATCTATTGTATCTCATGCCCCAGCTGGGTCACAATTCTCCATGCTCAAGGTCAGGGAATAATGATTCCAAATATTATTTCTAAATCAAGACTAACAGGAAGGCCCATACTATTCTATTTTGTAAAATCATAGCTCAAATTTTAGACACTTTTCTAGTTATGGTATTTACAACTTTGCTAAGTTTACCAACAAGAGTTATAATATTTAAACCCATTAGGTAGATAATTTAAGAGAAATAAAAATGGTTTCTTATATTCAGAAAGTAGGACCTTAAAACATTTTCAGTACTCTCACATAAAACCCACAGTATCTTCAATTACTCAGTCTTACGTAGTCAGTTTTTGTTCCATGTGATTCTCGATCAGCAGCAGTCTATCAGCTTCTCCATAAGAGTTCTGGAAATCTTGATTGAGTCTAGTCACAGCCTTTTCATAAGTCCAATAAATGTTTTCAGCAAATCAATAAAGTAAAAACTTATATGTAGATGACAGAACTTAATATGGCCATGATTAATTTATAAAATAATATAGCAAAAGACCTGATAGAAGTTAATTACAAGCACAACTTAAAGGCCAAATAAAATCAGTTAAAAAAAAACTTGGATTAAAAATATTTTTAAATATAACCATTAACCATTTTTTTAAGAGCTTCAGATATAATACATAATAATCTTGAGACATAATAACCAGGATATACCAAGTCATGATATACCAAGAATATACTAAGATTATTAAATCTTTAAACACCTGAATAGTAATAAAAGAAAACTTAATAAGTAAATGATGTGAATTCCCAATCAAACCATTGGCTTTGACAAAGTTGCAACCAAGTTAGCAATAAAGAAATAATAATAAAATTATGACATAATATTATGCGTTTGTTGTCTAATATTAGGCAAAAACACAAGAGAAAATACTAACATAAATCTTAACCCAAAGAGAATCAGGTGTTTTCTTGATTTTTGACAACACCTTCCATGTAATTTATAAAATAAAATGGTTTTTTTGTGACTTTACATGAAGTTTCAGAGTTGTCAGGAGCTTATTGTAGGTCACCGTAAAACAATACTTTCTTAAGTTATTTAACCAAAGATCTTAAAGTAAAATTTTGGCTTTTTTTTTTTTTTTTTTTTTTTTTCTTCCTGAAAGCCATGTGGCTTGGTTTTCGGCTCATAAACCTTATTTTAATGAGAGGCCAAATCTCTGCCTCAGAGGCAGATTACACAAAGAATAAACCCATCAACTCAGAAATCAAAGAAAATTTTGTTATTTTAACAGTACAAAACCCAATTCTTTGTTTTATATTTTAACGTTAAAACTCATAAAAATCTCATAAATTAAACCATCAGACATTAGTCAGACAGATAAAACTTTTGACCATACTAAATTTCCTTTTAATAAACCTCTTAAACATCTTTGTTGTATACCTCTTATAGTGCATTCTTTTAAAATGGCAAAAATAAACACCCACAAGAACACACACACACACACACACACACACATATATATATATATTTTCTGCCTCTTGTGGCATAAAAACCCAAAGTATATAAGCTCAAATTATGACAAATATCTATTAATTTAATATTAATAAGTTACATAAAAGGTCTTGGGAATTATTTTGAGCCTGTATCTAATAAAACATAACTTGTTGAAAGAAGTCTGTTTAAATATTCTAATTTTCATTTAACTTTTACTATTTCTCATATTTTTCAATCTAATTTTAGCCCTTAGAGATTTTATCAACTGGCTTTGGAAATCACAAAGTCTCTGTTCAATTGACCAATTCATTGATATGGATATAACTTTAAGCCTCTGGCTACTGCTGGAAACATTTTTCCAGGCCATTTCAGGTGTGTCTCATTGTGATTTCTATTCCTTTTGACTTCTTAGAGTTCCCCTATAAAGAGAGAACCCAATTTCTGATAACTATAGCAAAGCAGCAATTTTTCTAATCTTTGTCTTAAAAGGGTCTCTACCTAGTTGGAAAAGGTCTTTTAGAAGCTTCCTTGGAGCTACACGACCTTGGAGAGTGGGGGCTGGGGCAGAGGAGGCCTGATCTTGCCCCACCCTCACTCTCCTGATTTATAGAAGACATTTACACATGTTTAAGTCAACCTAGGCATTTTGGAGGGCAAAAGGTAACTAATTTCTTTCCTTTTTTTTTTTTTTCTCCTCTTACTACACCAGCTGCTCTGGTCTTTTTCCAAAGGGGCTTCTCTGCTCCTGTGGCCTTGATTCCCTCCTTTTCTTTCTTTTCTTGAGGGATGGTCTTCAGCCTGCAAGGCGGCAGCTAGGAAGGCTGCCTGGCACTTTTGGTCTGCATCTTTCTTTCTTGCTCCTTTATCTAGGCCAAAGTAAACTTGGCAGGTCAGCTCTACTAGCCAAGGGATTTTTAACCCTGTACCTCCTCCTTTCTGAAGCTTTCTCCTAATATTGGGGGCACTTTGTCCTGTAAAGATTATATTGACAGTTCTGGCATTTTCAGGGCGCTCAAGATCCAGATCAGTTAACTCTTAAACATGGTCTTAAGATACCATAGCTGTCTCAAGAACCAGTCTCACCTGGGGTATTTTCACTTTCCCTAACAGCCGAATCAGGGCGCCCAAGTAGATGGTATAATACTAGTTACATGCAGACAATGGACAGGACAGACACAGAACCACAGTAAACGAATAGACAGAACAGACACAGCACCACAGTAAACAAATGGACAGGATAGACACAGAACCACAGTAAACAAATAAATCCCACAAGCTGACAGGGGTGCTCTTGACCCCTTCAACCTCTCAGACAGCCCTGTTGTTTGCCGACAGAGGTGCTCTTAGAGAATCTCAACCTCCCAGACACACAAGCACTCACACACCCAAGACCATGGCCAACCAAAACCAAAACTCCAGAGACACCAAGAGTCCTTTCTTTGCGACCCTACTCATGGGTATCCGTCATCTGAGGCACCTCTCGCCTCAGAAAGCAAGGGCTCAGGTCCCGTTCCGGAAACCTCGGGACTGCCCTATCTGCCCCGGGCCCTGAACACAACAGGGAGAGGAATCGTGGACTCACCTTAGGATCCTTTTATACCAGTCTTGCTTTTTTTCTTACCTCCATCTGGTGCAGTTGGGGACTGGCGGTGCCACGGTGGGCCTCGATGCTGTCGGCAGCTACCTGGAGGCAAAGGGAGCCTTTTGTAGCCGGCTGTTCAGGGAGACAGACAGACAACCCCGGGCTGGCCCCAGGGCCACCACGTCTGGAGCAGCTGGAGAGCCCCATGTTGGGTTCCAAAATTTGTTACCACAATGGTGGGTCTCAGCTGCCTGCTGCAGAAGCCAATACTGAGATGGGTGAAGTGAGCAGCAAGAGTCTTTTATTGTATATCAATATACAGGAGATAGAGGGGAATGAGCTCCTCCAAAAGACTTGTCTCCCTTTTGGAGACTTGTTGAAAGTTTTTATATGGACAAGATTATAGTTTTTTTCTGGTGGTTACATTCTGCACCTGGCAATCCTTGAAAGTCATCTTGCCCTGTTATTATCACGTCGCAGATGAGTTACTCTACCCTCCAAGGTCGTTCTACCTCTCAAAGAGAAACTTAGTAAAACTTCAAAGTCATGGGAAATCAAGAGGGGGGGATAGGAGGAAAACAAATCAAAATCATAGGAGCATGCAAAAGTGAACTATGCAAGCTAGGTATTAACAATACCACAATACCCAAGAAGCTAGGCCTGTACTGTTGGCAATAAACAATAAATCTGAAATTTCCATGCAGCCCCTTTCAGCTTCTCTGTAACACTCTTGGCCCATCACACTCTTGTCCAGTCTGCCATCAGCCAGACAGATGGTTAGGGACTAGAGTTAGGAGGGAGCTACTGGGTGGTGCAAAGTTTTAACCTGCTTGGTGTCTAACTGTCTTGGTTATCTAGTGCTACTAAAACAGAAATACCACAGCTGGATGGCTTTAACAAACAGAAGTTTATTCTTTCACAGTCTAGGAGGGTAGAAGTCCGAATTCAGGGCGTCAGCTACAGAGGAAGGCTCGCTCTCTCTCTGTCAGCTCTGGGGGAAGGTCCTTGTCATTGATCTTCCCCGGTCAAGGAGCTTCTCAGCGCAGGGACCCCGGGTCCAAAGGAGGCTCTATGCTCCCAGTGTTTCTTGGTGGTGTGAGGTCTCCATGTCTTTCTGCTCATTTCTTCTTTTATATCTCAAAAGATTGATTTAAAGATACAACCTAATCTTGTAGATTAAGCCTTCCTCATTAACATAACTGCCTCTAATCCCACCTCATTAACACCATAGAGGTAGGATTTACAATACATGGGAAAATTACATCAGATGACAAAATGGTGGACAATCACACAATACTGGGAATCATGGCCTAGCCAAGTTGACAGATATTTTTAGGGGACATAATTCAGTCCATGATACTAACTCAAAGGTTGGAGGTTTGAGTCCACCCAGCGGCACCTTGGAAGAAAGTCCTGGTGATCTATTTCTAAAAAACCAGCCACTGAAAACCCTATGGAGCACGGTTCTTTTCTGACACACATGGGGTCACTGTGAGTTGGAGTTAACTTGGATCAGCAACTTGTTTTATAAGAGGAAGGAGAGGGAGACTCAGGGACACATGTGTGTGCAGAGACCACCACATGAAGGCAGATACAGAGATGAGAATGATAGGTCTACAAGCCAAGGAACGCCAAGGATTGCTGGCAACCCCGGAAGCTAGGAAGCAGCAGGAAGGATCCTCTTCTGGCACCTCAGGGGTAGCATGACTGCCAGCACCTTGATTTCAGATGGCCTTCAGACTGTGAGAGAATACGTTTCTGTTGTTTTAAGCTGCCCAGTTTGTGGTCATTCTTAAAGACATCACGGGAAACTCATCCAGGCCCCATTCCTACCAGTTGCCATCGAGTTGACCCTGACATATGGCGGTCCCATGTGTGTCAGAGTAGAACTGTGCTCTGTAGGGTTTTCAGTGGCTGGTTTTTCGGAAGTAGATCGCTAAACCTTTCTTTACCCATCATGTTGTTTTCTAAATTCATTCACATTGTGGCATGTATCGGGACTTCACTTATGGCCAAGTTCACGTTACCCTTCTAAACATCTTATTTTTCCTGTCACAGTTAAAACTTGAGCTGACTGTGTCCTGTTAAAACAACTTAGTTTGATAATCTCACTGGCCTGTCATGGCCTTTCTTTTCCTAAGAGATTTCTGGGAATTAAAAGAAAAGCACCCTTTGGGGCAGATTGCTTTCTTTTAGATAGCGTTTTTACAGTTGAATAAGAAAAGTTCTAAGAGGTCTGTGATTTTATCCAGTTCATCTCCATTAGTGAAAGCTGGTTGTAGTGTATCTTAGTTCTTTTCTTTATTCTTCCATTGAAAAGTGACCCTCCTATCTGGTATTATTCTTTTTTATCTCAGTGATGAACCTGGACTGCAATATAAAGTAGATAATTGCATATTGTTGACTTTATGCCTGGATACGGAACCAGGACACAGTAGCACTGTTAAGATTTAACTCTTAATTGGAGATCAAATATTACACTCATCTAAGATAAGTGGGGGGTGGGAAAGGCACATTCTATATCTTTACTAGTACTGAGAAGTTACTGGATCTCAGAATATATTCAGGTTTTATCCCTTCTTCCAATCAAGTTTCCAAGAAATGGCTAAAAAAGGCCTCCTAAATTTCTTTTCTACTTAGTGATCCAGGAGAGCATATTATATTTCTCATTTACTGGGTACAGAAAGTGTTACTTTATATTGAATCCTAAATTACCCACGGGCAAGAGGTGATTTTCCGTGTAGTAAATCCTTGTTCTCTGCTCAGGGAGCTGGGTGTTGGCAGAGGAGTCGGTCCTGTGTGAGAAAGCTTGTTGTTAGTTGCCATCAAGTCAGGTCCAACTTCACGGTGACCCCATGTCCAACGGAACAACACATTGCCCAGTCCTGTGCCTTCTTCACAATCATTGGTATGTGTTTTAGTTATCTAGTGCTTCTATAACAGAGATACCACCAGTGGGTGGCTTTAACAAACAAATTTATTTTCTCACAGTTAGGAAACTAGAAGTCCCAAATCAGGGTGCAGGCTCTAGGGGAAGGCTTTCTTTCTCTGTCAACTCTGAAGTAAGTTCCTTGTCTCTTCAGCTTCTCCTCCTGGGCAATCTTCAGGTGGCTTGCAACTCTCTTCCCCCAACTCTGCTTCTAGTTGCGTTAATCTCTTTTATATCGCAAGAGATTGATTCAAGACATGCCCTACGCTGATCCTGCCTCATTAACATAACCAAGACAACTCATTCCCAAATGGGATTATAACCACAGGCATAGAGGTTAGGGTTTACAACATGTATTTTTGGGGGACACAATTCAATCCATAACAGTATACTTGAGTCTATTCTTGAAACCACTATGTATTTTGAGTGCTTTCCAACCTAGGGGGCTCATCTTCCAGCCCCATAAGTTGGAAAACCAAAAACCAAACCCATTGCTGTTGAGTTGATTCCAACTCATAGCGACCCTACAGGACTGAGCAGAAGCACCCCACGGGGTTTCCAAGGATCGGCTGGTGGATTGGAAGTGCCAAAATTTTAGTTACCAGGCAAGCTTTTAACCACTGTTCCTCCAGGACACTCAGAATACACAGTATCCATAGGGCTTTCATGGGCTGATTTTTGGAAGTAAATCGCCAGGCCTTTCTCCCTAGTCTGTCTTAGTCTGGAAGCTCCACTGAAACCTGTCCACCATGGGTGACCCTGCTGGTATTTGAGATACTGGTGACACAGCTTCCAGCATCATAGCAACATGCAAGCCACCACAGTACTACAAGATGACAAGGGTGGTGGGTGACACGTAGGAGGCAGTGTGAGGTGATAAATGCAAAACAGGTGTGTCTGCAGGAAATCAGACTTGAGATTGAATTTTAACTTTGTATTTTACTAGCTGAGGACCCCTGCTTGGACAGGTTATTTAGCCTCTCTGCACATCAGCTTTCTTGTTTATTATACGAATGTTGTGTTGAGGGCAGTGGTGGTTCAGTGGTAGAATTCTTACCTTCCATGCAGGAGACCCGGGTTTGATTCCCAGCCAACGCACCTCAACTCAAACACAGCCACCAATCTGTCAGTGGAGGCTTATGTGTTGCTATGCTGCAGAACAGGTTTCAGTGGAGCTTCCAGACTAAGATGGACTTGGAAGAAAGGCCTGGCATCTACTTCTGAAAAGTCAGACAGTGAGAACCCTATGGGTCACAACGGGATAGGTCCATGTACATGGGGTCACCATGAATCAGGCTGACTCAGTGGCAGCTGACAACAACGACATGCTGACTTTGTAGGGTTGCTATAGTAAAAATAATGCACACAAAGTGCCTGGCACATAGTAGGTGTCTGAGAGAATTTTCTCTGAAAGCATATGATGTGCACACAGACTGTGCAGCGTCCACTACTGATCATCTGAGGCACTGCCCCAAGGGAGAGCTTTTTCCCCCAGACACCTTGCGTTTCCTGCCCGCAGCTCTCCAAACGACAGGACTGCAACAGAGAACAGCCAACATGGCAAAACCACACAGTATGGAAATGTGCTTCTTGTTGTTAGGTGCCATCGAGTCGGTTCCAATTCACAGTGACCCTAGGTACAACAGAACGAGACAATGCTTGGTCCTGTGCCATCCACACAATCGTTGCTCTGTTGGAGCCCATTGTTGCAGCCACTATGTCAATTCATTTTATCTAGGGTCTTCCTCTTTTTCACCGAGCCTGTACTTTACCAAGCACGATGTCCTTCTCCAGGGACTGGTCCGTCCTGATAACATGTCCAAAGTACATGAGATGATTCACACCTTCCTTGCTTCTAAGAAGCATTCTGGCTGTACATCTTCCAAGACAGATTTGTTTGTTCTTCTGACAGTCCATGGTATATATTCAATATTCTTTGCCAACACTGTAATTCAAAGGCATCAATTCTTTGGTCTTTCTTATTCATTGTCCAGCTTTCATATGCATATGAGGTGATTGAAACGTGTTTAGATGAAGAAATTGACTTCAATTTCGAAGTACACTCTGATGATGATGGCTGCCGTGGAGTCGTCTCTGACTCATGGTGACCCCGTGTATAACAGAACAAACCAAAATGTAAAACAGAACAAAATTCTAGAACTGAATCACCTATGCCCCCTGTTTGTTTTTTAATAATTTATTATTTTTTGTTGTTAAAAATATACACATCAGAACATACACCAATTCAACAGCTTCTACATGTGCGATTCAATGACATTGATTACATGCTTCAAGTTGTGAGACCATTCTCACCCTCCTTTTCTGAATTATTCTTCCCCAGTTAACATAAAAGGAGTCCGTGGTGCAGTGGTTAAGCACTCTGCTGCAAACCAAAACGTCGGGGATTTGAACCCACCGGCTGCTATGCGGCTGAAAGATGTAGCACTCTGCTTTCATAAAGACTATACAGCCTAGGAAACCCTATGGGGCAGTTCTACTCTGTCCTACAGGGTCACTATGAGTCAGAATCGACAGCAATGGGTTTTTTAAATTAACAGAAACTTACTTGATCCCATATTGTTCTTTAAAAAAGCTCATTGCTCAAGGCAGACATTACTAGTTAAGCTATTGTTTGGTTTAAAGAAGACTTCAGGAGATATTTTTGGTTTAAGGTTTAAGTTTTAAAGATTATCTCAGGGCAGCAGTTTCAGAGGTTCATCCAGCCTCAGTGGCTTCAGAAAGTCTAGATTCCATGAGAATTTGAAATTCTGTTCTGCATTTTTTGCCTTTTGATCAGTTTTCTTCTACAGAGTCTTTGATCAAAACATTCAGCAATGGTAGCCAGGCACCATCCAGTTCTGGTCTCATGGCAAAGGAGGCAGTTGTTCACAGAAAATGCCCCCTAGTTTTTTGTTTGTTTTTTATTGCTATTGTTGCTTTGTACAAAAGTTTATTCTTTCTTCATTGCTGTGTAGTATTTAACCACTCTACTGCTGATTAATGTTAGGTTGTTTCTGAGTGGCTGGATTTCTAATGAAATCGACGACTTCTACTTGTCTCTCGGCACATATATATTCTCATTTCTGGTCATACATGCCTAGGAGTGGAACAGATGCTGCCAAATGGTTTTCCAAAGTGCTTGTACCAGTTTACACTGCCACACACAGTGTATGAGGATATAAATTTGTTTTGCCCCAAAATGCTCTGAAATTATTTTTCAATTTTCCATCTATCTCCTCAAAATAGCTCTGCTATTACTCATTGCTGTCAAGTAAGATCACTGACACTTAACGAGAATACAAAACTGGAAAATGGTATCCCCAGATTTCACAGCAGAAGAACAATTAGAGAATAGCAGTTGGCCCCAGATTAAAGAATGACATCGTTTTAGATACTCTGCCACTGTCCTTTTTAACATTTAAAGAAACTCAAGATCTTTTTCAGCTCACTTATCATTAGATTTTTCAGCTTCTATAATTTGGGGTTGGACCTTACTCCTAGCTGCCTGTCTTGGTTACAAAACAGTGAAGACTTCTGAGAAAAAAAATTGTATGTGCTGGTGAAAATACTAGTTTCTTTGTTTTCTTTTGAATGCAATGCTAGTTTCGCTTTTTTTGTTATAAGACCCAGGCAAGCTTTAATTTATTCCCTTTGATATAACTGATTAAACCACTCCTTTGGTAGTTTAAATTGTAATTGCCAAGTAAGTACATATGTTTGTCAGAGTTTAAAGGTCACACATTGCTCAGAAGGTCAGGCCATTGTTCGTCCACAGAGCAGGTATTGTGAGCCTCTGAAATACTACCTTTGCTCATCTGCCTTCCTGGTGACCTCAGACCGACTGCTGTTGGGGGCCCCGGGGTAGTCCATAGATTAGATTTCTCCATCGGAGATCAAAGGAAGGTAAGGATTCCATTGTGCTGGATTAAACTGTCGTTTCTACCAGCATTGCTTTGGGGACTTGGCATCAAATCTAAATCAGGATACCAACAGTCATGTTATAGGATAGTTCCCCTTGGGCTGATTTTATACTGAACAGAGAGGTATTATATGGATAAAATGGAAATGGCAACCTCTCTGCCACATTTCAGGAAAAAAAAAAGTTAAGGTGATAGAGTTTTCTGAATTTTAAAGTGTCTCACATACATTTCTTAAGCCCCTTGGCACTTCAGAAAAACCAAATCCATTGCCGTTGAGTTGATTCTGACTCATAGCAACCCTAGAGGACGGAGTAGAATTGCCCCATAGGATTTCCAAGGAGTGGCTGGTGGATTCAAACTGCCAACCTTTTGGTTAGCAGCCGTAGCTCTTAAGCACTATGTCACCAGGGCTCTTGGCACTTACTACTACACAACTCAAGGTTAGATACTATCAGAGTCAGCACAAACCTTTATAGCACTTGGTTTTTTTTTTTTGCTTAATTTATCCATACTCCATGATGCTCCACAAAGTACCTGGTACTCTACTATTTGAAGGACTTAGAGAAGCATGGGTCTGTGTGTAAGGGGCTGCAGTGGTTGGTGCAAGCATGGAAGATGGCTTCACTACTCACTGTTGGTGGGAGTGCAAAGTGGTCCTGCATACCCTTTATGGAGCTTGTTTGCAAATATCCATCAAAATCCTTAAAAATGTTCATCAAAGACGATCTAGAAATTCCAATTCTATAGCTTTTATCAGAGAAATAATCAGGGTTATGTAGAAAGACAGACACATATTACATTGCATTATTTATATAATGAGAGGGAAGCTTTTATTTATATATTTAGTTAGTTATCAGCTCTCTTTGGGAATGGCAGGCAGGATCCCAAGTGATATATACTAACATTTCCTGAGCACTTTCTAGTGCTTTTCTAAGAGCTTCACCTGTATTAATTTATCCTTGTGGAAACCTAATGGGGTTAGGTGTTTTTAGACCTGGTGATCCGCTCCTATAAAGATTGTGGTGGTAGTTATGTGTCATCGAGTTGATTCTGACTCATAGCAGCCCCATACGACAGGATAGAACTGACCCATAGGGTTTTCTAGGCTATAATCTTTACGGGGAGCAGATCACCAGGTGTTTTCTTCCAAGGAGCTGCTAGTGGGTTCACACCTTTGAGAGAGTCCCGACCTTTCAGTTGACAGCTGAGCACTTAACCACTGAGCTACCAGAGCTCCTCTGTAAAGATCACAGCCATTGAAAACCCTATAGAGTGCAGTTCTACTCTGCAACACATGGGGTTGCCATGAGTCAGAATCGACTCTGTGGCAGTGGGTTTAGTTTTCTGGTTAATGTTGAGGAGACTAAGGCATAGGAACTTGATTCCTTGTCTCACCCAGTCTCTTCCACCACCACCACAGTGCCTCTGGAGTCCTTAGAAAAGGCAAAATGATAGTGGGAAGATCTGTGTTCCAGCCTGTCTTAGGCTGGGTTCTCTAGAGAAGCAAAATCAGTCAAGCGTATAAATATATATATAGAGAGAGATTTATATCAAGGAGATAGCTCATGTGATTGTAGAGGCTAGAATGTCCCAAGTCTGTGGATCAGGGTAGAGACCTCTCCCAAATCATGCAGCCACAGAAGCTGGTGAGCCCAAGATCGGCAGGTCGGAGAGCTGGGCTCCAGCTCACAGGCTGTGAAGGTTGACAAATTCCAAGATTGGCAGGTAAGACCACAAGGTTTCTCCTGATTCACGTAGCTGCAGAGGCTGGCAAACCCAGGATGGGCAGGTCAGAGAGCAGGGCTTCACTCACAGGCTGTGAAGATCAACAAATCCCAAATTCAGCAGGTAAGCTGACAGCTCAAGTCCCAAGAACCAGAGATGAGACGACAGGAGGCAGCCGCAGGATCCAGATCCAGAGTGAGCAAAAAGCCAGAAGGTCTGCTTATGTTCAGATACAGGCCACACCTCCAATGAGACTCTCTTTCCTCTGATTGGCTACTCACAGTATATTCAATCATGGGAGTGATCACATTAAAACACTGAGAATCATGGCCCAGCCAAGCTGACATACAATCTTAACCTAACCATCACACAGCCCTGTCTTTGCCACTTGCTAATTATGTGATTTGGGGAATACTGTACAAACTCTCTGAGCCTCAATTCCCTCATCATTAAAACGAACCTAACTCTATTCACCTGCAAAGGCTGTTATGGCATGGTCTGGCTTATCTCTGCTTCTGAACATTCCCTGGAACTTGTACCTGTCTGTCACCCTTCAGCCTCTATTGGGCCCCGCTATAAAAAAATGAAGACGAGCCCTGGTGGTTCAGTGGTTAAGGGCCTGGCTGCTGTTATGGAATGAATTGTGTCCCCCAAAAATGTGTGTCAACTTGGCTAGGCCATGATTCCCAGTACTGTGTGGTTGTCCACCATTTTGTGATCTGATGTGATTATCCTATGTGTTGTAAATGATAACCTCTATGATATTAATGAGGCGGGATTAGAGGCAGTTATGTTAATGAGGCAGGACTCAAACTACAGAATTAGGTTGTATCCTGAGTCAATCTCTTGAGATATTAAATAGAGAAGCAAACAGAGAGGAGAGGGACCTTATGCCACCAAGAAAGAAGTGCGTCCTTTGGACCCAGGGTCCTTGCGCTGAGAAGCCCCTAGACCAGGAGAAGATTGATGACAAGGACCTATCCCCAGAAATGACAGAGAGAGAAAGCCTTCCCCTGGAGCTGGCACCCTGAATTCGGACTTCTAGCCTCCTAAACTGTAAGAGAATAAACTTCTGTTTGTTAAAGCCATCCTCTTGTGGTACTTCTGTTATAGCAGCACTAGATAATTAAGACAGCTGCTGACCACAAGGTCGGCAGTTAAAACCCACTAGCAGCTCCACAGGAGAAAGATGTAGCAGTCTGCTTCTGTAAAGATTTACAGCCTTGGAAACTTATGGGCAGTGCTACTCTGTCCTATAGGGTTGGAGCTGACTAGACTGCAATGGGTTTGGTTTTTGTTTGTTTGTTTTTTTAATCAATAACTAAATACCAGATACCAAACACTGGTTCATTACAAAAAGTGGGGATTTCCAAATTTCAGCTCAAATTGAAGCTAGCTTTAAAACACAAAGATAATACAATTCAAATAATTGCTATTGACTAAACACGTACCACACCCAATGTTGCGATGCATCTGTGGCACTATGAGACCAAGCCTCCCTTCCTGGAGTCCTCAGTCCAGCTGGAGACCAGCAGGGTAGCCACAAAGCACACTGAGAGAACAGGATTGTATTGGTCTGGTTTTGTGATCGAAAGTAACATAAACCACTCAAATTAGCATTAGTTTAAAAACAAAATGGATTTTTTGTTGTTGTTGTTGTTGGGGAGGGCTCAGAAATCTGAAAACTCAACAATGGGTAATAACAACAGCTAACATTAATTAACAGTGTTCTATGGGCAGGCAAGGAGCCCTGGTGGTACAAAGTTAAGCACCTGGTGCTAACCGAGAGGTTGTTGGTTCGAACCCACCCACTGGCTCTGTGGGAGAAAGACTTGGTAATCTGCTTCTGTAAAGATTACAACCTAGAAAACCCTGTGGGGCTGTTCTACTCAGTCACATGGGGTCGCTATGAGTCAGAATCAACCAGATGGCACCCAACAACAATAACGTGGGCAAGGCACTGTTTTAAGCATTTTACATGTATTAATACTTTTAATTCTTACCCCATCCCATGAAGTAGGTACTATGCTTAGCCGCAGACAGAAAGGAGGAAAAGAGGTTTCTCAGAGAAAGGGATGCTAGGCAGGCCAATGGATGTCCAAAAGGAAGACTGTTGTTAACTGTGACCAAGAGCCAAAACGAAAGTGGGTGGTGGAGTTCTTGCTACGTGCCACGTGGTTTGCAGGGCACCAAGAAGACACTGGAGCCTTAGTGGTGCAGTGGTTAAGAGCTATGAGTGCTAACCAAAAAGTTGACAGTTTGAATCCACCAGCCACTCCTTGGAAACCCTACGGGGAAGTTCTACTCTGTCCTATAGGTTGCTACGAGTCGCAATCGACTCAACGGCAACGGGTTTTTTGGTTTGAGAAGACACTAAGACACGTTTGGTCCTTGGTCCCCTCAATCAGTGGAGAACGCAGAGACAAAAGGAAACTTGCATTGTTGTTAGGTGCCGTCAAGTTTGCTCCAACTCATAGTGACCCCGTATATGATAGAATGAAATATTGCCAGGTTCTGGGCCATCCCCACAATAGTAGGCAGAGTGATAATTACTGGAAGAGGGACATGAACCAAGTGTAGCTGGAGCCCAGGGAGAAGGGAATAACTGAACAAGAGGTGAGCAGGAAGCTGATCTTGAAGACCTGGCAAGCCAAATTAAGGCATAGCAAATAACAACTACCATTGAGTGAATGTATACTATAGGGCAGGCACTGCACTAAGCAATTTGTATTTATCCTCACTCTGGAGCCTTGGTGGCACAGCGGTGCAGAGTTACGGCTGCTAACCAAAAGGTCAGCAGTTCAAATCCACCAGCTGCTCCTTGGAAACCCTATGGGGCAATTCTGCTCAGTCCTATAGGGTCACTATGTGCCAGAATTGACTCAACAGCAAAGGGTTTGGCTTTTTTTTTTTTGTTTAGTATCTTCACTCTGTTATTGTTGGGCCCCCAACTCATGGCAACCCCATGCACAAGGAAGCAAAACACTACCTGGTCCTGTGCCATCCCCATGATCAGTTGCAGACCACACTGTTGTGATCTATAGGGTTTTCACTGGCTGATTTTCAGCAAGTATATTGTCAGGCCTTTCTTCCTAGTTTGTCTTACTCCGGAAGCTGCGCTGAAACCTGCTTAGCATCACAGCACCACACAAGCCTCCACTGGCTGGTGGCTGCATATGATGTGTATTGGTTGGGAATTGAACCTGGGTCTCTCACGTGGATGGTGTGAATTCCACCACTGAACCACCACAGCACCCACATCTTCACACTGGGGACTGTTATTTCTCAGATGAGGAAACTGATGCTTAGAATGATGAAATAACTTGTCTAACTGCTAGTAAGTGGTCTATAAACGCGTTGGACTTAACCACGTTGCTATGGGGAGGCCAGCAAAGGTCATAGTCAAATTCATCAACCCCCCCCCCCAAAAAAAAATCCACATTGAAAATGAAAATTTCTTGGTGGGGAGTAATCGGATATCAAATATCTACAATTAAGATGCACAGTACAACACTGAAGAACTTGTTTAATGGACTCCAATAACTGAAGATGTGGTCATTAAATACTGCATTTCTTCCAACCTCCTTTTAATAGGTTGTGCAAATAGTGCCATTTACAATATCAGGGGGAAAAAGGCTAGAAGGATTTCAGATCCAAATACGAGGACCCTGAAACAACTGGACAGAGAAACCCGATCTGACCTACACATACTATATATGAGAACTCTGGAATTGCAGCCAGTGCTCTTGGGAATATTCAGTTACAAGGAAGACCTAGCACTGACCTTTCTGCAGAGACAGTCAATAGAAGACTGTATTTGATAGGAGGAATTCACTTCCTGATAGCAAGGCTTCTAGCCCTTTACAAGAGAGAAGGGAGGGCAAAGACACCAGCTGGCTTTGAAGAGATGAATCCCTGTTCTTTAGGATGCTGAAAAGAAAAAACAAAACAGCAAAGGAAGGTATTGTCTAGAAAGGCCATATGATCCAAACAGCTATTAAATCCTGTACTCCAAAGGGTGTTGCTAAAAGGACTGAAGAAGTAACTGAAGTAAACCAGTAATTCTTTTCTTGAATATTTTTTATTACGTTCATGTTACAAATATCCACGACATATACAGTTAAACCAGTTGCCATGGAGTCGATTCTTACTCGTGGTAACCCCTTATGTGTCAGAGTAGAACTGGGCTGCACAAGGTATTCAATGACTTGTTTTTTGGAAGTAGATCACCAGGCCTTTCTTTCTAGGTGCTCTGGGTGGACTTGGACCTCCAACCTTCAGTTTATCAGCTGAGTTGTTAACCATTTGCACCACTCAGGGACTCCTCCACAACATATAAAACCAAAAAACCTGTCGAGTCGAGTTGATTCCAATTCATAGCAACCCTATAGGACATAGTAGAACTGCCCCATAGAGTTTCCAAGGAGCGGACCTTTTGGTTAGCCACTGAACTCGTAACCACTGCGCCACCAGGGCTCCTCCATATAGAAGATATTAAAGATTGCCTACTAACCAATTCAAAATGCACTTCTGTGTGGTTTTCTGGGCTATCCATCCCTGTATTCAACCCACCCCAGTGTTCCTCCCTGCTCTGCGAACACCCTACCAGAATAAACTGGGTGTCCCCCATAACCCCATGTAGGATATTTCTGTTATGGCACTGTATTGAAATAGTCTTCTCCACTAGATTGTCCTCAACACTTTAGCACATGTAGCTGCTCAGAAAATGTTTGTCGACTAAATTAAAGAAACGCTTTCCTACCTTTACAAATGCTGTGCTATATCGTTGCATATCTCTGTGGTCATCCATGGACCAGGAGGTCAAGTGCATGGTCAATGTCCTGCTCATCTCTACCTTCACTACTTAGCATGGTGCCTAACAGTTCCTAACAAAGAGGTTCTCAGTAAACATTTATAGCATGGTTACCCTAACCGGCTGGGTGGAGTCCAGTTCAACTCATGGCAAATGCCATGTGTGTCAGAGAAGAACTGTGCTTCATAGGGTTTTCAATGGCTGTGGTATTTCAGAAGTGTATCACCAGGACTTCCTTCCAAGGCACCTCTGGGTGGACTTGAACTTCCAACCTTTCAGTTAGTGTAGGATAAGCACACAAAATTTCTCAGCACATGACATCGTTGGAGCAGGGTATGAGTAACAGAATTCTTGATGGAGAAAAAATTGTGAAGTAGTGACACAGAGAAGACATTTTTTGGTTTATGGGCGTGAGCGGTGGGAAATGACAGTATGCTAGGTAACTAATTTAGCGCCCAGATTCCCACCGGAAGAGTGTGGCTGGAGGGGAAACCAGGGCTAACACGGTCCGGGTGCTTCAAATTGAATGTCACAACGAGGCAGGTATGAGGCAGGTATTAGCCCCGTTGTGCAGAAGAGGAAACAGGCCCAGAGTGGTTTACTTCTTGCCCGAGGTCATCAGGTGGTAAGTCCGAGGTCTGAGGCTCAGCTGCAAGTCCCAGGCTCCGGTTCTGCGTTCCTTTCCTCCTCCCGGGGCTGCCTTCAACCTTTTCAGGTCTAACAGGGCGACTGAAGAGCAGGAGTAGGGAGGAAGCTGGGGCTGAGAGTTGAGGCCTGACAGAGGGTATTTCTTATGCTTTGACCACGGGAGAGCAAGCGAAGGCTCGGGAAGCAGAGAGCAAAGTGAACAAAATATCTCAGAACCAAGCATCCCTTCCCATCGCGAACTCAGCGGTATCAGTCATTTTGGTCCTTTTGGGCTTACGTGGCTCGGAGTAAAGCTGGGAGCTCTGCGGCCAGCAGAGGATCAGTATTGGAAATGCCAATCATGTTTGCAGATTCCAGCGCGGAAGCCGCAACGCTAACTCCATCCTAGGGTCTCACTTAACTAAAAGCGCGAAGAAACTGTAGTCTCTACCCCGACCCTCTGGTGTGGGGAGAAGCCGGGAGCTGACGCTGGAAGCGCTAGTATTGACGTCACTTCCGTCTCGTTTCGGGGCGGTGCCAAGATGGACGCTCTGCGGGCCCGGGAGCAGCTCCGGCGGCGATACCTGTTTCCGCAGGACGCTGAGGCCCAGCTGAACAGCGAGAGCGGCCCCGGCGCGGGTGAGGCGCTCTCCCCGGGGTGTGCTCCGAGGTTTCCGGAGTCGAGGCGCTTGGAAACTGCCGGCCATGTAGGCCTCCCGTTGTCCGGCCCGGTGCGGAGTCTCCGGGTTTCGATTTCCGAGGCTGTGGTGCTTACCAAGTAGTTTTTGAAAAACTCGAGTATCTGGTGTCGTAAAAGGTCCTTAGAGATCACGTAGCCCCACGAATCTGCATCTCAGCTGCCTGCAGAATTCGCTGGAGAACTGGTTTAAAATATTTATGCCCGGTGTTTGGTAGTATTCGTTAAAATGAAACATACCCACCAGTTCTACTAAGAACTTACCGGAGGGACATTCTTGTACAAGTACACGATGTCGTATGTGCAAACTGTTTCACCTCGGCATTTTTTTGTAGTGGCAAACGACTGGAAATATCTAATTGCTTGTTAGCAGAGAGTTGGTTAAATAAATTTGGATATTTCCATACGTGGGACACCAGGCCGACTTTGTGTACCAGTGTGGAAGATTTTCAATAGAAGGTGCAGAATAATGTCTGTTATACTACCATTTGGGTACAAACCAGATAACCTGTGTTGTGTGTTAACCTGTAGATGCGTAGAATACCTCCGGAAAAATTGAGCAAAAATTGGATTGGTGGTTGCTTTTGGACAGGGGAGTTGCGGTTAAAGATGAGAAGTAGAGACTTCATTTTAGATACTTTTGTTCTGTATGTAGTAAACCATGTGAATTGATTACTTTTTCAAAATCAACAACGTGTCTACGCATGGTAGTTTGTCAATTTTGAGTGTGTCCTCTGAATTACTGACAAATTCCCCAGAGATTGTGATGTGCAGCTAAGGGCAGAGAACCTCAGACCTAGGCCACTGGTTCTCACATGAACTGAGAGAGAGGAGATGTCAGAATCACCTGGGGAACTTGTTAGAAGTAACACATCTGACCCGTTCTTTCAGATCTGGTTCCAAATGGAAGAAAAGACTTGTCCATTGCCTATCTAGACAGGGCTGTGCTAGGACTAGAACTCTAGTGCCTGATTAGCTGTCCAGTGTGCCCTTTCCATTTGTGTGTTTATTTAAAATAAATAAGACATTTAGTTTATAAGAAGCGCTCTTATTAGACTGCAAGTTCATTGTGTGCTCTGTTTGTCTTTTGCATTTTTCTTAATCAGGAAGATTTCTTAAGGAGACCTGGTGTCACAGTGGTTAAGTGCTTGACCACTAACTGAAAGCTTGGTTGTTCAAACCCACCAGCCGCTCCATCGGAGGGAGATAAGACCTGGCAGTCTGCTATCGTAAAGATTACAGCCTAAGAAACCCTGTGGGGCAGTTCGGCTCTGTCGTCTAGGGTCACTATGAGTTGGAATCAACTCAACAGCACAGAACAATTACCTTCTTAGATGAAATGTGATACATAATATTAAAATTCCTACATTACCAGGGGCATCCTTCCTTCAGAATAACTGAATATGTGAATTTGATTTAAAAGTGTTTTTAGAGGAAATAAGTTGATTATTGAGCATATTTTATTGCCACTGGGTGGGTTTGAACTGCCAACTTTTTGGTTAGTGGTCAAGTGCAAACCATTTGTGCCATCCCCCCCCCCAAACAAAAAACCAAACCCATTGCCATAGAGTTGATTGTGACTCACAGCGACCCTATACCCAGGGACCTTCACATTATAGCAGGCTCCTATTTATTGTTTCTGCAAATATAAACCTATCTTGATGGTTTTTCATAAGAAATAAGTGATACGATGGGAGAGAATCCAGTTTTTAGAAAGCTCTAGAAAATCACCATTTTATTTTCTTAAAAATAGGTGTGCTTTTTCCTCATGAATTTACTGATAATTGAAATTTCCCTTATTTCCAGAAACCTCTACAGCTGTTGAGAAAAAGGAGAAACCTCTTCCAAGACTTAATATCCATTCTGGATTCTGGATTTTGACATCCATTGCTGTGACATATTATGTTGATTTCTTTAAAACCATTAAAGAAAACATTCACACTAGTAGGTAAGAGAGCTTTATTGCTTCATAAGTTAAACACCCTTGTCTTGTTTTTCATGTTATATTTTGTCAGTAGAATTCTTCAAACTCTTAGTAAGCACTCCCTCTCTGTTGGAGGTGCTGTTGATATAAGGATTAGTGAGAAAGTACATGCCCTGGACACTTAAGCAGAGTGGATGAGGTTAGGAAGTATCATTTTCCACATGCCTTTTCAGCACAGATGTGTTGTAGGATGGGGAAGGTAATGAAATTTGGAAGGTCCTGTCCAGTTGGAAAAAATGGAGGCATGAAGACTCTGACTGCAGGTCTTTATGAAGAAGTGCAGATGTAGTGGGAGAAGGGAATGAGAACGTGGTAGGTGAGAATGGGGTCTCAGTTTGTTTTCAGAGAGTCATTACAGCTAACAAGGTGACCTTATGTATGTTGTTGTTGTTAGGTGCCTTCAAGTCGCTTCCGACTCATAGCAACCCTACATACAACAGAATGCCTGGTCCTGCACCATCATCACAATCCTTGTTATGCGTGAGCCCATTGTTGCAGCCACTGTGTCAGTCCATCCGTTGAGGGTCTTCTGCTTTTTCTCTTATGTATAACATAGTGAAATGTTGTCTGGTCCTGTGCCATCTTCATGATCGTTGGTATGTTTGAGTCTATTGTTGTGGCTATTGTACAATCAGTGTCATTGAGGGTCTCCTCATTTTTGTTCACCCTCTGCTTTACCAAACATGATATCTTTTTCTAGTGATTGGTCTTTCCTGATGATGTGTCCAAAGTAAGTAAGGCAAAGTCTCACTATCCTTGCTTCTAAGGAGCATTCTGGCTGTATTTCTTCTAAGACTGATTTGTTCTTTTGCCATTCTGTAGTATATTCAGTGTTCTTTGCCAGCACCATAATTCAAATGCCTCGGTTCTTCGGTCTTCCTTATTCATTGTCCAACTTTCGCATGCATATGAGGCGATTGAAAACACCATGGCTTGGGTCAGACACACTTTAGTCATCAAAGTAACATCTTTGCTTTTGAAAACTTTAAAAAGGTCTTTTGCAGCAGATTTGCCCAGTGCAATCTGTCATTTGATTTCTTGACTCCTGCTTCCATGGATGTTGACTGTTGATCCAAGTAGAATGAAATTGGTGAGAATTTCAACTTTTTATCCATTTATCATGATGTTGTTTGTTGGTGCAGTTGTGAGGATATTTGTTTTCTTTATGTTCAGGCATAATCCATACTGAAGACTGTAGTCTTTGACCTCCATCAGTAAGTGCTTCAGCTCATCTTCATTTTTGGCAAACAGGGTTGTCATCTGCGTATCGCAGGTTGTTAGTGAGTCATCCTTCAATCCTGATGCTGCATTATTCTTCATATAGTCTATCTTCTCGCATTATTTGTTCATGAAGCAAGGTAGCTTCTTTTTAAAAATGTTGCAGAGGTAACTGATACATAGCCAAGTTTGAGGACCACTGACCTGCAGTATTATATTTTGTTCAGGTGATTTTTCCAATTTTTTTAATATCCTTTACCATATCTGGTCAGAGTAGCCAACCCAGGAATGCATGTGAAGATAACTGAAGTGAATAAAAGGAAGGATTCTGATGAAGCCAGGAGATCACCACAGCTCCAGCACAGCATTCCTCAACCTTTCTTTACTGCCACTTCTCTAAAGAGCCTTTTTTATTCCCAATCACTCCTCCCCCGCCCAACAAAATTTCAGTACCACGGATAAACTATGTATATCCACTTATGTACTGTATGTATACCTGTGCTTTACAGGTAAAAAAGAAAATTTTCTTTTCACGTTGGGAGTAATATTACCTCCTCTGAGAGTCCATGCTGTAGCAGAAGAGAGGTCTTGGAAGACTCTTTCCATAGAGGAACATGGAAGTGTTTTTCTCATAGATGGCACCAGTGGAATAATAGTGACAGGTATTGAGGACTTAGCTGTGTGAGAAGCACTTCCCCAGGTACTTTAATTCTCACGGCTGTTCTATGAGTTAGGTAATATTTCCGAAGCACAACAAGGTTAAATAATTTGCCTAGAGTCACAAAGCTACTCGTGATGGAGCTGAGATTCAAACCCAGACAGAGATTTCCGAATCCATGCCCTTAGCCACTGCCCTGTACCACCTCTAATAATTCTGAATCCCAGAATTGCATCAGAGTAAAAGTTTTTCAGGGAATTGGAAACATTGCCATTTTTTAAAAAGTCATCTCACTGCCACTGCCTGTGCAGTTTAACTCTTCTGGCCCTCTGCTTTCCCCTTCTCCCCTACATGGAATGCTAGTCTTACTTCTCCCCATGGAGGAGCAGAAGATAATGAGGTTATTGGGTTGAGTTGGGAGAACAGGAAAGGGACTTCAATCCCCAAGCCTGGCCCCTCCTAACCAGTAGGGACTGGGAGGAAGGGCTGAGGAGGCTGCCTCACACAGACTAAATCAGGTCTGTCGAAAAACCAAACCAAACCCGCTGCCATCGGGTTGATTCCAACTTACAGTGACCCTATAGGACAGAGTAGAACTGTCCCATAGGGTTTCCAAGGAGTGCCTGGTGGATTTGAACTATTGACCTTTTGGTTAACAGCCGTAGCTTTTAACCACTATACCACCAGGGTTTCCAAATCAGGTCTTAGTGGAATTGAAAGAGAGGGAAAGGCATTGCTCTGAGGGAGGATTGGAGTTGTTCTGAAAAATGGGAGGGTGTCAGCTCAAAATCTTTGATGAGGAAGAATTGGAATTAACTACTGTGATGGTTAAGATTGTGTGTCAACTTGGCTGGGCCATGATTCTCAGTGTTTATATGTGATCACTCCCGTGATTGAGTATGCTATGAGTAGCCAATCAGTTGAAAGGGAGTTTCCTTGGGGGTGTGGCCTGCATCTGAATATAAGTAGATGTTCTGGCTTTTTGCGCACTCTGGGTAGTGTGGCTGCCTCCTTTTCGTCTGACTTCCGGTTCTTGCTACTTGAGCTAGCAGCTTATCTGCTGTGGATCTTCACAGCCTGTGAGCGGAGCCCTGCTTTCCAACCTGCTGATCTTGGGTTCGCCAGCCCCTGTGGCTACATGAATCGGGAGTAGCCTCTATCCTAATCCATGGACTTCGGATGTTCCAGCCTCTACAATCGTGTGAGCTGTTTCTTTGATATAAATTTCTTTCTATCTGTATTTATACGTTTTACTGGTTTTGCTTCTGTAGAGAACCCAGCCTAAGACAACTATCTTCCAAATTGATTTTTAGTATCCCAAGCAACCCTCAACTTGGAGGAGTTAATGGTACCTGTTGAGAATCTTTTTCATGACTTCCACACAATTTCTTAAACAACCAGAAGGCTGCTGTCTTTCCTGTATTGTTAAAGAAAATGCATTGCTGTACCCAGAGTTAATCCTTGGTTGGTTGGTTTATGAAAGCACACATGAATGCCTGCGTTTAAAGTCTCACTTCTTAATCCTTTCTTGTGTCTCATGTCATCTTGTCTTGATCCACCGCTCACTAAATCCAGTCTTCCTGAAAGCTGGACTGTGGTGTGTGGTCCCTTCCTCCTGCCCCTGCTGACATTCCTCTTAGAAATTGACTTGATTTTTTTTTTTCTTTTTTTTTAGGCTGTAATCTTTTTTTTTTTTAATTGTTATTATTTTTTTTAATTGTACTTCAGGTGAAGGCTTACAGAACAAATAGATTCTCATGAAACAGTAGTACACATATTGTTTTATGATATTGGTTAACAACCCCATGACATGTCAACCCTCTCCCTTCTTGCTTCTTGACCCTTTTTTTTTTTGCTTGTTTGACTTGATTTTTAAGGTTATCTATGATAATGTTTAAGATACCTGCTGATTTGCAAAATGCTGCCAACCATGGTACTACTTTTATCTCCACAGTTGGTTTCTCTTTGGTGGTGCCTTGTTGCTTGTCAGCTTATCGGTTGCATTTTACTGTATAATCTACCTGGAGTGGTATTGCGGAGTTGAGGATTATGATGCCAAGCACCCCTCGTTGATCCCCATTACAACTGCAACTTTTATCGCAGCGGGAATTTGGTGAGTTGATTTTGAAACGACTAAGAGGAATTAAAACATATGTTTATATATTTTTTGATTTTTTGATCAGGTAATGATGTACATAGCAACAGTTGTAAACATGATACAGGACCGGGCAGTGTTTCATTCTGTTGTAAATAGGGTCGCTATGAGTCGGAATCGACTTGACAGCACCTAGCAACAACAACAATGATGTACATGGCACAAAATTCAAAAGAATAAAAAGATGTAACAGAAAAGTAGTCTCCCTGTCATTCCAATTGCCCTAGTTCCCTTTTCAGTAGTACCGCTCTCTATTTTTTTATGTATTTAGTTGTGTACGACACAAATGGTGACATTCTATATGTATTTTGCATTTTGTTTTTTAAATCTTTTTCGTAATTAGTGGACAAAATTAAAACCTACATCTAAGTGAATTATCACACAATGAACATTGGTGTAAACCCCACCCAGGCAAGAAAGAACCGTGCCAGGATCCCAGAAGCCCCCTCCATGCCCCCTCCCAATCACTATACCTTCCTTCTGTCCAAAGGTAAACACTGTCCCCACCTTCATGGTACTTTCTATTTTTCTTATAATGTTACCATCTAAGTAGGCATCTACTTTTATTTTGCTGTTTTTTTTAACTCTACACAAATGCATTCATATAGTATGTATTCTTTTATATTTGACTGCCTGCATGCAATATTAAGTCTGTATGACTCACCCACATTGTTATGTATAGCAATTGTTCATTTTCATTTCTGTTTGGCATTCCATTGTATACATGTATCCCAATTAATGTATCTGTTCTGTTGATTCAATTTGGGTAGTTTCCAATTTATTTAAATGATGCTATTAAGAAGTTCTCCTACATGTCTCTTATAGGACATGTACACACATTTCTGTTGCATGGAGATATAGATACACATACAGCTCACATATATATGTGGGACATTGTTGGCTCAGAGGGTATGTATGCATCCAACTTCAGTACATAATGCCGAACTTCACCAAAGTGGTGGTTCATCTTTTTTTTAACTGGAACCAGATAGTTAGGAGTTCTTCCACACTGGAACATGCAGATGTGCCTCATTCTTTTTTAATAGTTACGTACTTTTCTCTGCATGGACATAGCAATTTTTAACCAGCTCCTTGTTGTTGGACTTACATTGTTTTTATTCTTTTGCAAACAGTGCCACAGTGAATATCATTCTTCACAAGGTAGTAGGTACTCAGTGGAAAAAACAAGCTTTATTTTCTGTTTATAGAAGTAATACTTGTTCAGGAAGAAAAATCTTTTCAGAAAGACACAAAGGAAGTAAATTTCATGATCCTGCCAACCAGAGAGAAAACGAGCCACACATTGTATGTAGTTCTTCAGTGTTTTTCTTTCTCTGTGTTAAATTGAATTTTGATTTTGGAACAACCACACACCTTTGCACATTATTTCGTTTAAATGTATGTTTTCTGATTTATTTTCTCTAGTTGAAGTTTAAGGATATTTGACATAAGTTACATTCTGATTTGTGGTTATTATTAACCCTTCAGTGATATAGGTAAACAAGTATGTTATTTTTCTTTTTCTCATGAGGCTAAGATCATACCCAGAAATGTCATTTTATTTTTCAGAACAGTAGGATTATAGCTATTTAAAATTTATACTTATCAATAGATTACATATTAAAATCAATAACTACCCAAAAACTGATTTGAAACTATTCATAATTTTCCCTTGATTTTGACTCTTAACAAATTCAGCCATTAAAAAGCATCTGCATTTAGAAAGTATTTTAGTCTTTTTTGGGGGACAGGAATAAGGTTTTTCTCAATAGAAAATTTAAAGCCACTGTCTTAGTTATCTAGTGTTGCTATAACAGAAATACCGCAAGTGGATGGCTTTAGCAAAGAGAAATTTCTTCTCTCACAGTCCAGTAGGCTAGAAGTCCGAATTCAGGGCACTGACTCTGGAGGATGGCTTTCTCTCTCCCTCAGCTCTGGAGGAAGGTCCTTGTCATCAGTCTTCCCTTGGTCTGGGAGCATCTCAGCGCAGGAACCTCAGGCCCAAAGGACGCGCTCTGCTCCTGGCACTGCTTGTTGGTAGTATGCAGTCCCCCTGTCTCTCTGCTCGCTTTTCTCTTTTGTATCTCAAAAGAGGTTGGCTAAAGACATTATCTAGTCTTGTAGATTTCCGATATAACTGCCACTAATCCATCTCATTACATCATAGTGATAGGATTTACAACACATAGAGAAATCACATCAGATGACAAAATGGTAGACAGTCATACAATACTGGGAATCATGACCTAGCCAAGTTGACAGATACTTTTGGGGGCACAGTTCAATCCATGACAGCCACTTAGAGATGATTATTTCTGTTACTAAGAGAAAATACTTTCATCTTTTTTTTTTTATTTACCATGGTACTTCGGTATATGAGATCATAAAAGTAGACAAGTAGACTATGCCCGTTGCTGTCAAGTCGATTCTGACTCATAGTGACCCTATAGGACAGAGTAGAACTGCCCCATAGGGTTTCCTAGGCTGCCACATCTTTCTCCTGCAGAGCAACCGGTAAGTTCGAATTGCCGACCTTTCGGTTAGCAGCCGAGCACTTAACCATTGTGCCACCACCCAACCAAAACCAAACTTGTTGCTGTCAAGTTGATTCCGACTCATAGCGACCCTACAGGTCAGAGTAGAACTGTCCCATAAGGTTTCCAAGGAGCAGCTGGTGGACTCAAACTGCCAACCTTTTGGTTAGCAGCCGTAGCTCTTAACCATTGTGCCACCAGGGCTCCACCCTGCCACCAGGGCTCCTTACAAGTAGATGATAGCCATTTTAATTCGTGTTCCATTACAGACACTGAACTTTAAGAGACTTGGTTTCTATTAAGCCATGCCAGCTCCCATTAGGGAACTTTTAGTGATTCCAGTTGTAAATCCTTTTTGAAGAGACTGTGATAGTTTCGTAAGTGTATACAGAGTTTTCCAATGTTGGCTAAATCACAAATCTAAACAACATGATACATAGAAAGTTGCTGGCTGGAGGAACTTTCCCAAACTGAGTAAAAAGTACGTTCTTTAAATATAGATCTCCTAGAATAAAATATATTTGCGTATATTAGTGTTATCGTCATCAACTGGTTATTTTTGTTCTTTTCAGCTTCAATATTGCTTTATGGCACGTGTGGTCATTTTTCACTCCATTGTTGTTGTTTACCCAATTTATGGGGGTTGTAATGCTTATCTCACTACTTGGATGATTTCTGAAGGTAAGATTTCTGGAACGGCATTTTGAATAATGAACTCTTGCAAAATAGCTCTCAGGACACCTTTCAGTAGACTTAGCTGTCACCGACAACTCTTGAATTATTTTCAGTCGTGTTGATACCAGAGATCATTATCCCTTGAACTCTGGGATAAAAGGGATGAGTCCTCGTTCCTTTTTTATAGTTTGGTTCTAAGTGACTACTTTTTAGGAAAGACACCCAACCTTTCAAAGACCTCATGAAGACAGTATTTGCACTTTCAAATGTAGATAAGTTCACACATTAGAACATTTTATATTTAATTAAACTTTCATCAGCTCATTTACAAGTGTCAGTTGGCTAGATTATTCTTAAGGAATGGGCAGTTTTACCCAGTTGGGGGAAAAAAATCCTGCCATTTTCTAACTGTCCTGGCTGCCTCATGACAATCTGAGAGACAACACATCAGTCTTTTCTTGCCGTGTTACGTATGGTATTTTGCCTCTTCACAGACCATGGCTTCCCTGGGCCCTCGGCCTGACATAGTGTGGTCTGTTAGCTGAGTCCCAGATGACTGCGGGTACTCACTCTGCGTGCTCAGGGACGTGGGAAGAAAGATAGTCCCTCCCTTCCTATCACTTACATCAGAACTTGGAAGAAACTACCTCCACACGTGAGTTTAAGAGGAGCGCTGAGGCCCACGGAAGTAGGAGTTAATACACTAAGTAAATGATTGGGATGCTAAAGAAAGCTGACATTTCAGCAAACAGCCTGCTTTCCTCCCTTGGGGAAAGGAAAGCCACTGTAGCCACATAAAGAAATGGACATCATCTCATTGTTGCCACTCTGAAAAGAGTAGATAGCACATGCATGACCTTGCCAGTGTCTAGGGTGTCCCCCATCTGTTGTGCTGTGTGGAGACCACAGGGACTCTTCACAGTGTGCTGTGCATCCTTGTTCACATGTGTCCTCACAGAACTCCAGGGCTGCTGAGTTAGGCTCACACATCTCAGAATGTCTCTCACCTCTCACCTCCCTCCCAATGCTGTTCAGTCTTTCTGGCTCTTCAGTTTTAAGTTTTCACAGGTGTTCAGGAGCTTTGGACTCTGTGCTGGCATGAATTTATAACTGGTGATGGAGGGCCAGATAATGCTATAGGCATATCACTTGAACTCTTTTTTTTCATATTAAATTCAGTAGCTTAAGATGGAAGGTCTTACCTGAGACATAAATGCTGTTTTTCTTTCAGATTTCAGAGAATGCAAATTTAAAGTGAATGATTGAACCTCCATCTAGCTGACAGCAACATGGACAGGTGATGGAAAAGTGATAATGTGTTCTTGCATCTACACAGCGAGTGGTTTCTTTGGAAAAGTTGTGACTTCATAGATCTGTGACAAAAATCAGAATAAATTATATTTCATTTGCATAGTCTTAAACTCCGTTGATTATTGAATTTTTCAGATGTCTGTGTTTACAGAGAAGTAACTTTTGAAATGTTAATTGCTTGAATCTTTGAATAAAGGAATGGTGTCAAAATTTGGCAAACTTTAATTATAAATGCACAGTACCCCCCCCCAATAATGTAAATTAATTACTCTTCCGTGGCAGAAATAGCAGGAAGCTAGCTGATTTGTGTGAGATGACTGGATATAAAGGAATGATTCTGTCCTGTGCCTTTAATCCAAATGAGGTACTTACTATAGATCTTGTTTTTATAATAGTTGTGTTAGGTGAGAGGACCAACTGAACGTATTTTATGTTTTCCTGTGTGTTTACATCCCTTTAAATTTCTATCATTGTGTAAATTATGGGGGGTTTTAGCATTTGTTTAACTTAAGAACTTTTAATCATTTTTAAGTATTTGTAGCTTTTTTCTCAACATTTAAATAAAGTATTTTCAATAACTTTCCCGTGGGTTTTGTTAATGCAAACTTCATGAGTCAGAATCGATTCAGTGGCAACTGGTTTATCAGCATATTAGCATTTGAGTTAACTGTTGAAATAACTAAGGCTACTTTTTTAGAGAAGGCTACTCTACCCTTCAAAGACCTTACGAAGACAGTATTTTACCTTCAGATAAAAAGGTTGTTGTTATTAGGTGCAACTGAGTCAGTTCCAACTCATAGTGACCCTATCTACAACAGAATGAAACACTGCCCAGTCCTGTGCCATCCGCACAGTCGTCGTTATGCTTGAGCCCGTTGTCGCAGCGACTGTGTCAGTCCATTTTATTGAGGCTCTTCCCCTCTTTCACTGACCCTCTACCTTACCAAGCATGATGTCCTTCTCCAGGGATTGGTCCCTCCTGATAACATGTTCAAAGTACGTAAGAGAAAGTCTTGCCATCCTTGCTTCTAAGGAGCATTCTGTCTGTACTTCTTCCAAGACAGACTTGTTCATTCTCTGGCAGTCCATGGAATGTATATTCAGTATTCTTCGCCAACACATAATTCAAAGGTGTGAATTCTTCGGTCTTTCTTATTCCTTGTCCCGCTTTTGCATGCATATTAGGCGATTGAAAACATTATGGCTTGGGTTAGACACACATTAGTCCTTAAAGTCACATCTTTGCGTTTTAACACTTTAAAGAGGTCTTTTGCAGCAGATTTGCCCAATGCAATACGTCTTGATTTCTTGACTGCTGCTTCCATGGGCGTTGATTGTGGATCCAGGTAAAATGAAATCCTTGACAACTTCAGTCCTTTCTCCGTTTATCATGATGTTGCTTATTGGTCCAGTTGTGAGGATTTATGTTGAGGTGTAATCCATACTGAAGGCTGTAGTCCTTGATCTTCATCAGTAAGTGCTTCAAGCCCTCTTCACTTTCAACAAGCAAGGTTGTGTCATCTGCATAATGCAGGTTGTTAATGAGTCTTCCTCCAATCCTGATGCCCCATTCTTCATATAGTCCAGCTTCTTGGATTATTTGCTTAGCATACAGTTTGAATAAGTATGGTGAAAGGATACAGCCCTGACGCACACCTTTCTTAAATTTGAACCACGAAGCATCCCCTTGTTCTATTCGGATAACTGTTTCTTGGTCTGAGTACAGGTTCCTCATGAGCACAATTAAGTGTTCTGGAATTCCCATTCATAATGTTATCCGTAATTTATTGTGATCCACGCATTCGAATGCCTTTGCATAGTCAAAATGTTACAAATCAGCTCCAACTCATGGCGACCTTATGTTTAACAATGAAATGTCCAGTTCTGTGCCATCTTCATGGTTGTTGGTATGTTTCAGCTCATTGTTGCAGTTGTTGTGTCAGTCCATCTCACTGAGGGTTTGCTCATTTCCGTTGGCCTTCTACTTTACCAAACAATGTCCTTTTCTAGCAATTGGCCTTTCCTGATGATGTGCCCAAAGGAAGTGAGCTGAAGTCTCACCATCCTCGCTTCTAAGAAACATTCTGGTTGTATTTCTTCAGAGATGGATTCTTAGATATGTTTACATTAAACCTAAAATACAAGCATTGTGACATAAAAAGTACCTGACGGTGGTTCTTTTCACCATAAAGGATCTTCAGTGATGGCCTGATTTGGTCAACACTTGTCCAGACACGAGATGATGCGTGGGCAGGAGGAGGAGGCGAAATGCAGATCACTCATGTCTACTGTCTGTAGTATTAGTCATCACCAGGTGGTCTCTTGAACCAGGGAATGGTTGGGGTCTGAGGCTTGAGCTCTGAAGTCCTGGTTAAGGTATTCTGAATCCCGAGGATGTGACGGAAAGAGCCCTGGCTTAGTAGTCAGACCCTGGTTCAAACCACCCCCTGCCAGTTACTGGTTCCATGACCTCAAGTAGTAATCAGTCATTTTTAAAAAAGATGATGTTCTTCAACCGTGAAATGTGAATAATACCTGTCTTGTAGATAATAGCGATCGCTTTTATTAGCTGCCGTCAAGTCGATTCCGACTCGTGTGCAGAGTAGAATGCCATAGGGTTTTCAAGGCTGTAACCTTTAGGAAGCAGATCACCAGGCCTGTCTTCCGAGGCGCATTATCCTGTCTTCCACAGTGTTCCAAGAGACAGGAAATGGAAGCTACAAGTTTCTTAAGGCCTGGGCTCAGAAACTGGTACACAGTCCCCTCCACCAAATGCTGTTCATCAAGTGGTTACCATCCCAGATTCAAGAGGAGGGAACACTCGTTGACCTGTTGATCCATTGCCCTCAAGTCAATTCCAACTCATAGCAACCCTATAGGACAGAGTAGAACTGCCCCCATACAGCTTCCAAAGCTGTAATCTTTACAGAAGCAGACTGCCATGTCTTTCTCCCATGGAGCAGCTGGTGGGTTCAAACTGTTGACCTTTTGGTTATCAGCCGAGTGCTTAATCACTGCACCACTAGGGCTCCCAGAGGGAACACAGACTCCCACCATTCTAAAGGAGGACAATCAAAGAGTTCTGGGGCCATGTTTTAAAACTGCCACAGTCTGCTCTCCGATCACAAATTATATTCCTCCCAAGTGCGTAGAACTTCCCAAAAGACTCGTCCCATTACAGCATGAGGCTCAGGCTTGAGGTCCCGATCTCATCATCTAAATCAATACCAGGTGCAGACAAAGTTCCTCAGGTGCAGGGTCTCTTTATCTGAACACCTGTTAAGTTATCTGCCCCACTGAACATACGGTGGTGGGACAGACACAATAGATACAGCAATCACTGGTCCATAGTAATTTTGAAATGCAGCTGGGCACATGTTTCCCTTTATTGATTAGTGCAAGGTATGGAATCCCTTTGCAGTAAACAATTTGATCTTTGGTCTTGGTTCCTGGGAGTTGGACCATACCTGAGGCCAGTGAATGGAGGCTGACCCGACCGAAAGGGATCACCTGGGGGCCCAATATTCACTAAACCTCTGTAGACCATGTGGTGAGGCCAATAAAAGTCTATGGAAGACAGCGCTCACTGGAGCTTCAGGGTTGGAGAAAGTGAGCATTCTGCTCTCGGGAGGGACATGGAAGCCCTGTGCCAAGACCTCTCCTGGACCTTGCCCTTGTGTTTGTATCCTGTTTCCTTCTAGACTAAAGATGGCCCTTTCCCTGCAGTTTGTGAGTCATTTTCTCTTTTTTTTATTGTGCTTTAGGTGAAAGTTTACACAGCAAATTAATTTCTTATTAAACAATTAATGCACAAGTTGTTTTGTGACATTGGTTGCCAACCCTGTGATGTGTCAATACTCTCCCCTTCTCCACCCAGGTTTCCCCATTTCCATTCATCCAGTTTTCCTGTCCAATCCTGCCTTCTCGTCTTCGCTTTTGGGCTGGTGTGCCCATTTAGTTTCATATACGTGGTTAAACTACGTGTGTTGTTGTTTTATAGACCTGTCTAGTCTTTCTGGAGGGTGAGCTTTGGGAGTGACTTCAGTATCGAGTTAAAAGGGTGTCCGGGGCCATGCTCTTGAGGTTTCTCCAGTCTCCATCAGACCGGTATGTCTGGTCTTTTTTTTTTTTTTTTAATTTGAATTTTGTTCTGTATTTTTCTCCTGTCCTGTCCGGGACCCTCTACTGTGATCCCTGTCAGAGCAGTCAGTGGTGGTAGTGGGGCACCGTCTAGTTGTGTTGGACTCAGTCTGGTGGAGGCTTGTGTCTTTGGTTTTCTTCATTCTCCTTTGCTCCAGCCAGGATGGGACCAGTAGATGTATCTTAGATGACCACTCACAGGCTTTTAAGACCCCAGATGCTACTTACCACAATTGGATGTAGAACATTTTCTTTATAAACTATGTTATGCAAATTGAGCTAGATGTCCC
>NW_004444086.1:3994796-4033381 GCF_000243295.1 Trichechus manatus latirostris
ATTCCCAGTATTGCATTATTGTCCTCCATTTTGTGATTGTAATTTTATGTTAAAGAGGATTAGGGTGGGATTGTAACACCCTTACTAAGGTCACATCCCTGATCCAATGTAAAAGGAATTTCCCTGGGGTGTAGCCTGCACCACCTTTTATCTTACAAGAGATAAAAGGAAAGGGAAGCAAGCAGAATGGGGAGACCTCATACCACCAAGAAAGCAGTGCCGGGAGCAGAGCGTGTCCTTGGGACTTGGGGTTCCTGCACGGAGAAGCTCCTAGTACAGGGGAGGATTGATGACAAAGACCTTCCTCCAGAGCTGACAGAGACAGAAAGCCTTCCCCTGGAGCTGACACCCTGAATTTGGACTTCTAGCCTACTACACTGTGAGAAAATAAGTTTTTCTTTGTTAAAGCCATCCACTAATGGTATTTCTGTTATAGCAGCACTAGATGACTAAGACAATGACTTTGCCTTGGTCAGATTGTGCTGACTTCCCCAGAATTGTGTACTTTCTTAACCTTCACCAAAGTTACCACTTATCTACTAGCTAGTTAGTGTTTTTCTCTCCCCATCCCTCCCCTCCCTCGTAACCATCAAAGATTGTTTCTTTCTGTGTGTAAACCTTTTCTAGAGTTTTTATAATTGTAGTCCCATACAGTATTTGTCCTTTTGTGATTGACTTATTTCACTCAACATAATGCCCTCCAGATTCCTCCAGATTCATTCATGTTGTGAGATGTTTTGCAGATTCATCATTGTTGTTTATTGTTGGGGAGTATTCCGTTGTGTGTATGTACCATAGTTTATCCATTTATCTGTTGATGGGTATAATTTTTTTTTTATTATTACTGTATTTTAGATGAAGGTTTACAGAACTACCTTCTCATTAAACAATTAGCACATATACTGTTTTGTGACATTGGTTACCAACCGCGTGACATGTCAACACTCTCCTTTCTTGGCCTTGGGTTCCCTATTACCAGCTTTCCTGTCCCCTGCTGCCTTCTAGTCCTTGCCCCTGGGCTGGTGTGCACATTTAATCTCATTTTGTTTTATGGGCCTGTCTAATCTTTGGCTGAATGGTGAACCTCAGGAGTGACTTCATTACTTAGCTAAAAGGGTGTCCAGGGGCCATACTCTCAAAGTTTTTCCAGTCTCTGTCACACCAGTAAGTCTGGTCTTTTTTTTTTTTTTTTTTTTTTGGTGAGTTAGAATTTTGTTCTACATTTATCTCCAGCTCTGTCCAGGGCCCTCTATTGTGATCCCTGTCAGAACAGTCCATGGTGGTAACTGGGCATCATCTAGTTGTGCTGGACTCAGTCTGATGAAGGCAGTGGTAGTTGTGGTCCATTAGTCCTTTGGACTAATATTTCCCTTGTAGTTTTGGTTTCCTTCATTCTCCCTTGCTGCCGATGGGGTGAGACCAGTGGAGTATCTTAGATAGCTGTGGGTGTGAGTTATTTTAAGGGATTATAGGACCTAAGAAACAGAAAGGAGGCTGGTGTCGCTGACCTAGCTCTCGAGTGAATGTGGATGAGAGAGAGAGTGCAGGCTGGGACTCGCTGACCTGTCCCTGGGTGGATGGGAATGAGAGAGAAATGGCTGCACTGGCAGCTGGGGTCTGGACTGACCGGGGAAGGGGAGCTGAGATTTCCCTGTACTGGTTTAATACTGAGGATCCCTGGTGGCACAGTGCTTTAGTGCTCAGCTGGTAACTGAAAGGTTGGTGGTTTGAACCTACCAGCGGCTCTGTGGGAGAAAAGACCTGACCATCTGTTCCCGTAAAGATTACAACCTAGGAAAGCCTATGGGGCAGTTTCTACTCTGTCCTGTAGGGTCACTATGAGTTGGAATCGACTCGACAGCAGCGGGTATTTTTAACTGAGTTTGATATCGCAAGTAAGTACCAGTACTGCTTCCTAGGAAGGTGTCCAAGCACTTGGCTATGCACTCGGGGCCCTGTATTCCATCTTCTGAATCATCCTTCCTTTTTCTGTAAGAAAACTGAGTTTTGGAATTGAGTAGCCTTCTCATCCTGCTTCCTGCCCAGAAAAGGTCTGTGGTCTAGAGGACTCTTCATTTTGTTTTTGTCTTTTTCCGTCCAAGCTGGCAGCGCTTTCCCCAGAACAACTGGCCAAGAGCCATTCCAGCGCTTGCTCAGTAGCCGGTGTTCAAAGCGCATGATGGCAGGGATGGAGCTGGGTACAGGCTCTGCAGCCCAGAGCTGCGCTCACCAAGGCTGGCCTGGCTAACACTACTGCTGAGCACCGGATCTGCTGTGGTGATTTTAATACAGCACCCTAAATTTTTTGACACTTCTCCCATTGAGAAGGGAGATCCATATCCCCTTCCCTTGAATCTGGGTGGGCTTGTTGCTGCTCTTACCAGTGGAGTATGGCAGAAGGGATTCCATGTGACTTCTAAGGTTGGATCATAGGAGGCCATGCAGCTTCTGACTACCAAAACACCCCAAACAGACCTGTTGCTCTGGAGTCAATTCCAACTCATGGCAACCCCACGTGTTTCAGAGTAGAACTGCACTCAATAGGGTTTTGAATGGTTGTAATCTTATAGAAGTAGATTGCCAGGCCTTTCTTCCACAGTCCTGCTGGGTGGATTTGAACCACCAACCTTTCCATTAGTAGCTGCACTCAAACTGTGCCACCCAGGGACTGAGCTTCTGCCTAGTTCTCTCGAAACACTTGCTCTCCAGATGTTCTCTCTTAGGATGCTCTCTCTCAACACCCAGATGCAAGACTGGAGAGATTCAAGCCACATAAAGAGGCCATGTGTAGGTGCTCTTGTCGATAGTCCCAGCTGAGCCCAACCTTTGATTTATCCTAGTCCGGGTACAAGATAGATTGACACAGCAACTGCAACAATGGGCTCAAACACAGCAATGACTGTGAGGATGGTGCAGGACTGGGTAGTGTTTCATTCTTTTGTACGTGGGGTCGCTATGAGTTGGAACCAACTCGAGGGCACCTAATAACAACAAGAAGCAGTCCAGGTACCAGAATGTGAATGAAGAAAACTTCAGATGATACCATTCCCAGCCATTTGAGTCACCATTAAAGCCATTAAAGTCTTCCCAGCTAAGTCCCTAAACATTGCAGAGCAGAGAAAAGCAATCCTTGCTGTGTCTTCTCCAAATCCCGACCCACAGGGTCCATAAGCATAATAAAATGGATGTTGTTATATACCACTATGTTTAGGGTAGTTTAATATAACAGCAGCAATAAATAACCAGGACAGCTACCAACAGTGGGGACCAACACTGAGCTGCTGATATGGCACCTTTGGCCGGGGAGAAGTGCCTGGTGGCTGGTTGATTATATCAGACCCCTTCCATCATGTCCCTGGGTGTCACAAATGGTTAAGCACTTGGCTACTAACTGAAGGGTTAGCAGTTCAAATCCACCTGGAGGCACCTCAGAAGAAAGATCTGGTGATCTACTTCCAAAAAATCAACCATTGAAAACTCTGTGGAGCACAGTTCTGCACACACAGGTTTGCCATGAGTTGGAATCAATTTGATGGCAACTTTTTTTTTTTTTTCCCATCACAGAGGGAGCAAACATTTGCCCTCGCTGGATTAGACACATGTTCTAAATGTTTTTGCCTTCCTGCGCACAATACTTCTAGCGTCACCATCTGTACACTCAATGAACTGTCTTATCATTGCCATGGTATTTGGCACAACAGAGCTCCTGATTAAAGAATGAATATCCCAGCAAAAGAATCCACCAATCCCCAGGATTTAGTATCCACCTAGAGCTCATGTCTAGTGTTTTCCAAAAGATCTGTGTAGAAAAATGACACAGTGGGAAAACTAGAAAAATCTGAATGCAAAGTCTGTAGTTCAGTTAGCAATATTATGTCAGTGTTAATTTTCAGTTTTGATAAATGTACCATGGTTATGCTCACCACTCATATGTCAATTTGTTGCACTGTGGTGGCTTGTGTGTTGCTGTGATGCTGGAAGTTATGCCACCAAGTATTTCAAATACCAGCAGGGTCACCCATGGTGGGCAGGTTTCAGTGGAAATCCAGACTACGGTAGACTAGGAAGAAAGGCCTGGCAATCTAATTCTGAAAATTAGCCAATGAAAACCCGGTGGACCACAACAGAATAGTGTCCCTCACACTGAGATGAACCATGTGATCAATTCTTACATGGGATGAAAGTGGGATTGACCTGCTCCAAATGAAGTGAGTGCAATGGGCCTGGATGTCATCATAGCCTAGCATTCTGGACCCCCAGTTGAAGCAGACACCGATATCTGCCCACCACCAACTATGGGTCAGTCCTAAGACAGTGGGGGTCCTGTGTCACTCAGACTTTTGAAAAATCTCATCAGCAGAAGAGAGAAAACAGTGTGGGTAGATCTTTGAATGAGGTTTAACATTATCTTGAATAGAGAATAAAGGAGACAGTCTCTCTCTATTGGTGTCTAGAAACTTCCATTTCACTGCTTATGAAAATGAATCGAAGTAGCCCAGAGAAAGGTGTCACATATGATTTTCAGACAGGAAGTATTATTTATCTTTGTACTCTAAACAAGTAATGCTAAGTTATGCATTGAACTGTGGTATTGGTGAAGAATATTGAATACATGTACACCGTGGACTGCCAGAAGAATGAATAAATCTGTTTTAGAAGAAATACAACCAGAATGCTCCTTAGAAGTGAGGATGGCGAGACTTTGATGTCTTTACTTTGGACACATCATCAAGAAAGACCAATTGCTAGAAAAGGACATCATGGATGGTAAAGTAGAACCAAAACCAAACCCGTTGCTGTCGAGTGGATTCTGACTCATAGCAACCCTATAGGACAGAGTAGAACTGCCCTGAGGGATTCCAAGGAGGAGCTGGTGGATTCAAACTGCTAACCTTTTGGTTAGCAGCTGTAGCTCTTAATCACTGCACCACCAGGGTAAAGTAGAGGGTCAATGAAAACCAGGGAAACCCTCAATGAGATAGATTGACAATAGCCAAAACAATGGACTCAAACATACCAACGATCATGAAGATGGCACAGGACCGGGCAACATTTCCTTCTGTTATACAGAAGGTAGTCATGAGTTGGAGCCCACTCAAGGGCAACTAACAATAACAAAAGTTGCCATAGTAAATACATTTCAAAACTGTAGTGGCTCAGCACAGTAGAAATTTATGTCTCACTCATGTTAAGTCCAAGTTCAGCAGAGGGTGTCTGCTTCATTAGTCACTGGGGACTCAGGCTGACAGCGTCTGCCATCTTTAGCGTGAGGCTCCCACGGTTGCCCTGGGTGTGAGTGTCCACATCTGGCTTGTAGAAGGGGAAAAAGAGACCATGGAGGATTGGTTGGAGATTTTCATGGGTTGGGCTTAGGAGTGGCACACATCCCTTCTGTCCACACTCCACTGGCAGAACACAGCCACACATTCCACTTAAATGCAGGAGCACTGGGAATTAGCATCTCTGCTGGCAGCCATTTCCCAGTAATAGCTTTCCACTGTGGGGTGGGGGGAGGACATGTGTTTGATGGACAGCTGGCCGCCTCTACCACTGAGCCTTGGCTCAGCGTCTGACATGGAGGAACCAGTTGCCATGGAGTCCATTCTAACTCATGACAACCCCACGTGTGTAAGAGTAGAACCGCGCTCCACAGGGTTTTCAATGGCTGGTTTTTCAGAAGTAGTCACCATGCCTTTCTTCCAAGGCATCTCTGGGTGGATTCGAATGGTCAAACTTTTTGGTTAGCAGCTGACACATTAACCATTTGCATCACTCAGGGGCTCTATTCCTTGATTACAACCTGTGTTTTTACACTTTCGTTTCTTTGCACATGCTGGATCCTCTCTGTAGAACATCCTCCCCTACCTCTGCCCCATCCCAACTGGCCAGCTCCTACTCCCAGGTATAAAGACTGCAGAAATGTTGTCTCCTCTGTGAACCCCTCCCTCTTCCTGGTGGGCTCAGGGCTCCCCACAGAGCCCTGTCCTGGCAGCCCTGCTCTCAGGGCCCCACCTACTCCATCTCCCCTGCTGGGCTGTGATTTCTTTGCAGGCCCAGGTTATGCCACATCTTTGATGCTCCTCAATTTCCAATAAGCTGGGAAATATGAAATATGTGTCTACAAAGTTTGTCCCACCTGAACACTAGCTTGCTATTCATCACTGAATCTCCAGCACTTAGAACTGAGCCTGGCAAATGACTCCGTCTTGGATCTGTATGTGCTGATCAAATGAATGAATGAATTCAAAGAAGGCTCCTGGATTGACTTCTTCTGGCCCCAGGGCTCCCCCCACCCCTTCCCGGTCAGAACTAGCTATGAATTTGCTGGGCCCAAGGCAAAAGGAAAACGTGGGACCCCTTGTTCAAAAACTATTAAGAATTGCAAGACGGCAACAGCAATGTATTAAACCAACGGTGTGAAGGGTGTCTTCTGGAGCAGGGCCCTGTGTGGGTGCACAGGTGGCACCCAGGAGGCCGGCTCTGCCTTCTCTGGGGCTCAGATCCTGCATTGGCTCTCTCCCAGCACCCTGCTCCGCCCAGCACACCCAGCCGCTCCTCTCAGCCACACCCAACCTCAAGGCGGCTCTTCTGCAGGGCGTCCTCGCACCTCCCTTCACAAAGCGGGATCGGAGTGGGGCACCTGGCCGGCACACTCCTGCCAGGGCAGGCTGCAGAGGCGCTACGCACCCGCGGTGCAGGGCGGACCCCAGGGCACCCCGACCCTTGTCCAGAAGCAGCTTCCCACTCACTCAGAGGAAGAAGAGGGACCAAGTCTTACTGCGCATCTGGGCACCTCCCAGCTGACAGACACAGGCACTTCAGACAGACAGACAAACACTGAGACGCACAAAAAGACAGTCCCTTCCTCCCATTCCCAGATCCAGGGACAGTGTCCCCTCTCCCCCCAGACACCGCTCCAGGCAGATAGCCAGACAGCCGCAGATAGTGACCTACACAGAGAAAACACAGAGAAATATACAGAGATGAAGAGTCATACAGGCAGGCAGATTGATAGGCAGACGGACAGACAGACGGACAGGCAGGCAGACAGGCAGGCTGACAGACAAACCAGCGGTAGACAGTCAGAAAGGCAGGCAGACAGGCAGGCAGGCAGATAGGCAGACAGACAGGCAGACCGAAAGACAAACCAATAGGCAGGCGACAGTTAGACAAGCGGGCAAGCAGGCGGACGGACCGACGCGCGAGGACAGAGACAGGAGCACAGCGACCCGGAGACCCCGCCGCAGACGCTGGGAACAGCCCCGCCCCACGGACCCTGCGCCCCGCCCTCGCCCCCAAGTCCCCCTCTCGGGCTGGTTCAGGCAACCCTCGTTCCTCTTCCGGGAGCCGGGAGGTGGCAGGAGGCTCCTCTGCCATCTAGGGTGGCGGGGGCGGGCGGTCCCTGCGCAGGCAGAGCAGTCGGCGGGGACAGGGGTGTGGAGGGTGGGCGGGCGGCAGGTAGGGCTGCCTCGATATCTGGGCCATCGAGTGGGATCCGGAGTGGACGGCCGGCGTGGGTTGCTGAGTGGGCGGGGGCTGTCCGGGTGCTGGGGAGCGAGCGGACGGAGGTGGGCGTCAGGGGGGCGCTTAGAAGCCGGGTCAGCTGGGGTCAGCTGAGGCACCAGGGTGGGGGACTTCCGTAAGCGGAGCTGGGTGGGGACGTTGGCAGAGGGCGAAGAGGCAGACAGGGAGTGCAGGCGTCGGTGGCTGGGCAGAGTGGGGGCTGGTTGGCGGAGGACATCGGGGCAAGGACAGGTGCCAGCGACAGCAGGCGGGGCGCAGCCGCCCCGGGACGCGCCTAGGGCCCGGCTCTGAAGATGCCCGGGGGCCAGGGGCCGGTGACCAGCACCCTGGAGCTGGGGCCGTCGGGGACCGCAGAGTCCGCAGGGACCCCGGGTCCCCGGCGGTGTGCCTCCCGCGCCAGCGTCCCGCAGAAGTTGGCCGAGGCGCTGAGCAGCCAGTACGGGCTGAACGTGTTCGTGGCAGGGCTGCTACTGCTGCTGGCCTGGGCTGTGCACGCCAAGGGCGTGGGCAAACGCGCCCTGCTTTGCGTGCTCACGGCGCTCATGCTGCTGCAGCTGCTCTGGATGCTCTGGTACGTGGGCCGCAGCGCCGCGCAACGCCGCCTCATCCGCCTCAAGGACGCGCAAGCTGGGGCGCGCTGGCTCCGCGGTGAGTCCCAGGCGAGCGCACCCAGCCTGCCTGCCCGCTCACCTGCTAGCTGCAACCATGCAGTAGCTCAATACCCTTTCCTCCTTTGACTTCTTTGCTGCAGCTTTGTCTGCCTTCGGACTTTCTTTTCTGGTTTTCCCTCCTGACCTTTCTTCTCTTTTTCTCTTTCTTTATTAAGCTCTTTTACTCGGTGCAAGACACTGCCTGGATCATCAGAGCCTTAGGGAGAGTAAGGAGCGCGCAGGGGCAATCTCTAAATTGCACCCCTTCCCTGCAATTTCAAAAGGAACAGACGTTGATGGCGGCTACACGTCAGCAGAAACTCGTTCCTCTCTCTACTCTGGCTGCCTCTGTCAGGCGCCTTTCATATTTGTGGCTCCTTGGGATGTCATTCTGTTTCTCCTGTGGCGCCCCCTTGGACTTGGGCCTGGGGGCAAGTGCCCCCTCTACTTCCGCCACCTACCACGCCTCTGTGGGTCATTGCAGTAGTCTCCTGTCTGCATTACATTCCACCGTTAGGACTATTGTTAGTTGCTGTATAGTCAATTCTGACTCATGGCCACCCCATGTGTGCAGAGTAGAACTGCTCTACAGGGTTTTCAAGGCCGTGACCTTTTGGAGGCAGATAGCCAAACCTGTCTTCGAAAGTGCCTCTGGGTGGATTCGAATTGCCAACCTTTTGGCTAGTAGTTGAACGTAATTGTTTGTGCACCACCTAGGGACGCTTCCATTAGAACTACAGGTACATAAACCTGTTCACAACTTTCCCTGGCTTAAAGCCTTGCCATGACACCACTGACCCCATGATGAAAGCAGCACTCAGCATCCTGACATTCAAGGCTTGCTAAGATCTGACCCAAGCTGGCCCCAGCTGGCCCCTTTTATCCCCACTTTTGTCCCCACTCTGTGCTCCAGTCATTCTGTCAAAGGCTTTCAGTTCCCATCACAATATTTCATGCCTCCATGTCTTTTCATATGCTGTTCCCTGCTCCTGGAATGCCTTTCCCACCCTCCCACCTGCCCTTTTGTTTTCTCAAGCCCCTCTCCATTGCCTACCAGTGAAGCCTTTCCCACCATCCCCTTTGTGGTGACCACACACCTCAGTGAACCCTTGTTGTTCTTGTTGACATATCTGTCCCCTCCATCACCTTGGGGGAGCTCTGTGACACTGGGGCATGTTAAATCTCTTAGTCCAAAGCCACCACAGGGTCTGGCAAAGAGAAGGTGCTAATAGAATGCAGGTGGGATGAATGAAGTAATGAATGAGTGAATGCATGCTGGGGCAGTAGGGGTGTCAGCACTTGCTGGGTACTCAAACACATTGATTGAAAGATTGTCAAGATAGGAACCCTCCCCTCCTCCTTCACTCTTGCAAGGGAGACAGACCTGAAGCAGGTCAAAGGGAGGAGGCAGTGGGAAGTCCAGTTTGGAAGAAAGCAACTGTCTGGGAAACCTTCAGGTAGGGGCCAAGTGCATTTCACACCAATCACATTACACATCTGCCCTCGAGTCTGCTTGCTAGACCTGAATTTAAATTTTAGAGTGAATTTACATCTTCACTTTCCTTGCATGACCTTGGGCAAGTTACTTCATCCTCCTGAACCCTAGTGTCAGCTTGATAGGATTTGATGACAGCTAGCAGAGTGGGGTGTGGGAGGATGTGGGGGTGTGAAGATGTGGGAGGTGTCCACACACATTGGTTCTTCTTTCCACCGCCCCTTCAAGGGTCTGGCCCAGATGCCTCCTTCTCCAAGCGCCTGCAGGAATGACTGCTCCCTCCAGTGGGCCACCATGACAGCTCTCTGGGTCCTTCTCAATTTCTGCTGCGTGTATGAACATCTGGATAGGAGCCTTGTAATCTGAATGAGACTCTAGCCAGACCCTGTGGTGGCTTTGGACTAAGAGATTTAACATGCCCCAGTGTCACAGAGCTCCCCCAAGGTGATGGAGGGGACAGATACGTCAACAAGAACAACAAGGGTTCACTGAGGTGTGTGGTCACCACAAAGGGGATGGTGGGAAAGGCTTCACTGGTAGGCAATGGAGAGGGGCTTGAGAAAACAAAAGGGCAGGTGGGAGGGTGGGAAAGGCATTCCAGGAGCAGGGAACAGCATATGAAAAGACATGGAGGCATGAAATATTGTGATGGGAACTGAAAGCCTTTGACAGAATGACTGGAGCACAGAGTGGGGACAAAAGTGGGGATAAAAGGGGCCAGCTGGGGCCAGCTTGGGTCAGATCTTAGCAAGCCTTGAATGTCAGGATGCTGAGTGCTGCTTTCATCATGGGGTCAGTGGTGTCATGGCAAGGCTTTAAGCCAGGGAAAGTTGTGAACAGGTTTATGTACCTGTAGTTCTAATGGAAGCGTCCCTAGGTGGTGCACAAACAATTACGTTCAACTACTAGCCAAAAGGTTGGCAATTCGAATCCACCCAGAGGCACTTTCGAAGACAGGTTTGGCTATCTGCCTCCAAAAGGTCACGGCCTTGAAAACCCTGTAGAGCAGTTCTACTCTGCACACATGGGGTGGCCATGAGTCAGAATTGACTCTACAGCAACGAACAATAGTCCTAACGGTGGCTCAGGGACTGTGTCTAGGTCATCTTGCCTCTGGAACAATTGGAACCAACTCCAAGGTGGTCCAGATTCCAGTTCTGAACACAGTTGTTTTAGGAAGATTTACAGTACAGGGCTGCTATGAGTTGGAATCGACTCGATGGAATCAGGGTTTTTTTGTTTTCGTTTTTTTTTAGTATGGTTTTGTGACTCCCTATGAATGGCAGTGAATCTGTTGTTAGGTGCTGTCGAGTCAGGTCCAACTTATAGCGACCCTATGTGCAACAGAAGAAAACACTGCCTGGTCCTGCGCCATCCTCACATTTGTTGTCACGCTTGAGCTGGCTGTTGGAGCCATTGTGTCAGTCCATCTCGTTGAATGTCTTCCCTTTTTGCGTTGCCCCTCTACTTTACCAAGCATGATATCCTTCTCCAGGGACTGATCCCTCCTGATAACAAGTCCAAATTATGTGAGACACAGTCTCACCATTCTTGCTTCTAAGGAGCATTCTGGCTGTATTTCTTCCAAGACAGATTTGTTCCTTCTTTTGGCAGTCCATGGTATATTCAATATTCTTTGCCAACACCATAATTCAAAGGTGTCAATTCTCTTTCGGTCTTCCTTATATTGTTGTCCAGCTTTCACATGTATATGAGACGACTGAAAACACCATGGCTTGGGTCAGGCACACCTTAGTCCTCAAGGTAACATCTTTGCTTTTTAACACTTCAAAGAGGTCTTTTGCAGCAATTTGCCCAGTGCAATGCATCGTTTGATTTCTTAACTGCTGCTTCCATGAGTGTTGATTGTGGATCCAAGTAAAACGAAATCCTACTTCAATCTTTTCTCCATTTATCATGATGTTGCTTATTGGTCCAGTTGTGAGGATTTTTGTTTTCTTTATGTTGAGGTATAATCCATACTGAAGGCTGTGGTCTTTGACCTTCATCAGTAAGTGCTTCAAGTCCTCTTCACTTTCAGAAAGCAAGGTTGTGTCATCTGCATAACGCAGGTCATTAATGAGTCCTCCTCCAATCCTGATGCTGTGTTCTTCTTCATAGAGTCCAGCTTCTCGGATTATTTGCTCAGCATACAATTGAATAAATATGTTGAAAGGATACAATCCTGATGCACACCTTTCCTTACTTTAAACCACCAAGTATCCCCTTCATGAGGAACTTGTACATAGATCAAGAGGTCAGTGACTCTAGTGCCATATAAGACAAAAAAACAACAAACAAAAGGTGGGCATGAAATGTTATTTTGAGGATATTGACTTACACAGGCTAAAAAATATTACATGCAACACGGGTCTTTACTTATGCTTTGCAGTAGTGGAAGGATCCTTTCTTTTCTTTCTCCCATTCTTCCCTTCTTTTCTTCCTCCATCTTTCCCTTTTTCCTTTCTTCCTTCTTCCCTTCCTCCTCCCTTTGTTCTCACCCATCCCTTCCTTCTTCCCTCCCCTTTGCTCCCCCTCTTTCCTTACTTCTCCCTTTCTTCTCTCCCCGTCCATTTGCCCCGCCTCCTTTTCTCTCTCCTCTGCCCTGTCTCTCCCTCCATTTCTCTCACATCTTCTCTTCTTCCCTTCCCATGCCCTTTCCCTCTCTCTTCCCTCTTCCCCTTCCGTCCTCCCTCTCTCTCCTTCCCTTCCTTTCATTCCACAACCCCACACTGCATCAGGTGTTCATCCTCTGGGCTCTCACAGCTTCTGAATTCCATCTGTCACAGCCCCCTCATGCTGAAGGCATTTTCTGTCTCCCCTATGGGAGAGACTATGAGCTTCTTGATGACAGAGACCAGCTCTGGCCTCCCTACTGCCCTGCATGAGGGATGGCGCAGAATAGGCCTTCCAGAGGTTGGAGGTGAATGAAGCAGTGTAGAGCGTCGAGGAAAGCTGGGGCTTCGTACCTGGTTCTGCCAAGTGTCTTAGTTTCCTCGGGTGGTTGTAATGAAGTACCACAAAGTAGGTGGCTTTAAATAATAGAGATTTATTGGTTCACAGTTGTGGGGGCTAGTAGTCTGAATTCAGGGTGTTGGCTGGGCCACGTTCTCTCTGAAGGCTCTTAGAGGAAGATCCTTTCTTGTCTCTCCCAGCTTCTGGTAGTCCTAGGTGTTCCTTGATTTATAAATAAAAAAACAAAAACAAACAAACAAAAAACCTGTTGTCATTGAGTTGATTCCAACTCGTAGAGCAGAACTGCCCCATAGGGTTTCCAAGGAGCAGCTGGTGGATTTGAGCTGCCAACCTTTTGGTTAGCAGCCAAGCTCTTAACCACTCTGCCACCAGGGTTTCCTCCTTGACTTATGGCTGCAGCGTAATTCCATTGTCACATGGCTGTTTTCCCTCCGTGTCTCTTCTCTTTTGTAAGGACACCAGTCATAGATTGGTGGCCTTGGTGGCACAGTGATTAAGAACTTGGCTGCTAATCAACAGGTCAGCAGTTCAAATCCACCAGTCACTCTTGGAAACCCTGTGGGGGCAATTCTAATCTGTCCTGTAGGGTCACTATGAGTGGGAATTGACTCGATGGCAACAGTTTGGTTTTTTGGTTTCTACTCCACTAACACCTTGTGTTAACTTAACTGATAGTGTCTTCAAAGACCCTCTTTCTTTACAAACAAGGTCACGTTCTCAGCTACCAGCGGTCAGGACTTTAACATAAATCTTTTGGGGACACAATGCAATCCATAACAGCAAGGCATCGGAATATGCTAGAATTGCCGAGGAAGGGGAGACCTGCTGGTTACCAGTAATAATCTTTGATTTCTAGATATTTGCTTATTTCATATAAGTGAAATCATATGTATTTGTCCCTTTACCACTGACTTATTTTGCTTAACATAAGTTTTCAAGGTTCATACATGTGTGGCATGCATGAGACTTCATTTCTCTTTATGGCTGAGTAATATCCCATTGTGTGTATGTACCACATTTTGTTTATCCATTCAACCGCTGATGGACATTTCAGTTGTTTCCACCTTTTGGCTATTTTAAGAAGTGCTGTGATGAACATTGGTGTATGGGATTCTGTTTTCGTTCCTGCCTTCACTTTTCTGGGTATCTACCTAAGATTGGGATTGCTGGGTCATATTGTAGTTCTATGTTCAAGGTTTTGAAGAATGATGCAGGTCACTTTTGAGCAGAGATTTGAATGCCGAGAAGGGGCTGGTCCTGCAAAGATTTGGAGGAAATTCAGTCCAGGCAGAGGGAATAGCATGTGCAAAGACCCAGAGACAGGACTGAATTTGGTGTGTTGGAGGAGTAAGAAGAATGTTTGGATGCTGAAGACCTGAGATTTAATAGTAAGGGGAGATGATTTTGGATGGGAGAGGGGAGGGACCACACGATGTAGGGCCTTGTAAGCCACTGTCTGGAGTTCAACTTGTAGTCTAGGGTGGTCTAAAGCCAATGGAGGGTTCTGACCAGGGGAGAAACATGATCTAATGTACATTGTAAAGGTAGGGAGGAGGAGGTAAGAATGAGGCAGGGAGATCCCTGAGGAGTGGGGAGTTGATGAGGGCTTAGACCAGGGCATAGGGGTGGATGCAATGAGAAGTGGGTAGTAGAGCGGACAGGACTTGCGGATGCACTGGATGGGTTAGCCAAGGGACATGAGAGAAAGAGTGGAATCCTGGAAGACTTCCAGGATTGGGCCTGAGTCCCTGGGAGCACAGTGGTGCCATTTCCCAAGGCTGAGAAGAAGGAGGTGTAGAGGTGGGAATGCAGAATCAAGATTTCTCTTGTGGATATGTTAATATGAGATGTCTATTACAAGAAGTACAACCAGAATGCTCCTTAGAAGCAAGGATGGCAAAAATTTGTCTCATGTACTTTGGACATGTTATCAGGAGCGAAAAGTCTCTGGAGAAGGACATCACGCTTGGTAAAGTAGAGGATCAGCACAAAAGAGGAAGACCCTCAATGAGATGGATTGACACAGTGGTTGCAACAATGGTCTCAAGCATAACAACGATTGCGAGGATGGCGCAGGACTGGGCAGCATTTTGTTCTGTTATACATAGGGTTGCTATGAGTTGGAACTGACTCGACAGCACCTAACAACAACAACATTAGACACTCAGGTAGAGATGGAATAACTGAAGCAAGAGAGAGAGAAAGGAGGAGGACAAGTAGGTATTCAGTAAATGGTGGTAGTTTACCACTAAACCAGTTGCAGTCAAGTCCAATTCAACTCATGGCAACTCCATAGTAGAACTGTACTCCACAGGGTTTTCAATGGCTGACGTTTTGGCAGTAGAGTGCCAGGCCTTTCTCCTGAGGTCCCTCTGGGTGTACTTGAACCTCCAACTTTTGAGTTAGTGGCAGTGTGTTAACTGTTTGCGCCACTCAGGGACTTGTGGTGGTGGTTTAAATGCTCAGTAAATTACTCCCATAAGAACAAAGCAATTCAAGTGAGACAGTGCAAGTAATGGCAATGGTGCTGGCCAAGGAAGTCTTGGCTGCATGTTTCAGAGTTTGAGAAAGGGCAGAAGCAAGGAAAAAAATACCATTACCAGTTCAGCCTTGTAAAAGAATTGAAACAGAACCCTGGTAATTAATGAGGAGAAACAGCTCGTTCACCTCTTTAGCTTATTCATCTTGTCAACTTTCTGAGTTCCGGTTTCCTCATCAGTAAAGGAAGAATCCCAGTCTGCCTCTGGGATGGGAAGGAGAGCTGGGAAATGCCAAGTCAAGGAGTTCACAAAGCACCATCGCTTGCTTCAATTCATCAAAGAAGCAGAAAGCTAATGATCTCGAAAGAACGTGGAGGAGACAGTGCCAAGGGGGAGCAGCCACAGCTGGGAGTGAGGTTCCCCAGGAATCAAAGCTGGAAAGACAGGTTTGACTCAGGAACCCTGCCCACTTGGTGCTGGCCCTAAGGACAGAGTCTTCGAAGCCTGGTACTCTGCAAAGAGCCAGCCTGTGGAATTTGGGGTCCTGAGGTTTTCCAGAGGAAGTTTTGGGATCGTGGTAAGGGCAGTGAGGCATCTCTGTGAGGAGGAAATATTCTCTTCTACCTGCTGGGTGTTAGAAAGTGAAGACTGGCTCTCAGAAAAAAAAATAGTGACATACTTAGAAATTTTGTAGTAATGGTGGATTGCTAATCCAGCTCTTCTTTTGCTAAAGGTCCCTGGTAACAAATGGTTTGCACTTGAGAGCTAACCTAAAGGTTGGTGGTTTGAATCCACCCAGTGGCACCGTGGAAGAAAAGCCTGGCAATCTATTTCTGTAAAGATTACAGCCAAGAAAACCCTATGGAGCAGTTCTACTCTACAACACGTGGGGTCGCCATGAGTTAGAATTAACTCAATGGCAATGGGTTTGAGTTTGGTTCTTTTGCTAAATAAAGGGACAGATTTAATCTGCAAGCAGTGACAGTACCCTGAGTATCTCATACCTGCCCAGTGTGTACAATGACGTGAAAACTGTCAGTGAATTAGCTGTTTCACCTCATTAATTACCAGGATCTGGTTTCTATTCTTTTAAAAGATTGAAACTGTAATGGTAGTTTTTTTCCTTGCTTCTTTCTGTCTCTTTTCAAAGCCAGAGAAGTGTCATTAACACAACATTATGGGACTGAGATCCTTAGAATAAAAACTTCGTTTGTTGAGTGCATTCAGAATGCCAAGGACTGTACAAGCATTGTCCCCATTAATTTTCACAGCAATTCTTTTTGTGTGAATAATCACTCCCAAATTTTTTCTTTTATGAGTTTTATGAGTCTTTTATGAGATTTTCATAGTGTTTTTTTTAAACGAGGCACTATTTCCTTGGACTATTCATCCATCCACACATCCATCCGTCGACTCATCTTCCCATCCACTCATCACCCATCCATTTCTCCATCCATCCATCCATCCACCCATCCTTCCATCCATCCATCCATCCATCCACTCATCTTCCCATTAACTCGTCCACCCATCCATCCATCCATCCATCCTTCCTTCCATCCATCCATCCATCTATCCATCTATCCATCCATCCACTCATCTTCCCATTAACTCATCCACCCATCCATCCATCCATCCATCCATTATATACTCATCCACCCCTCCAATCTTTTGCAGAGTTGCAAAATTAATTGCTTATTATTGTTTCCTGTCCTCTTCATCTTCCCCAGTTTTGAAGACTCTCTTTCAATTCACTGGTTGTTTGGTTAAAGCCCTTGGTCAAATATTCTCAGATGAGTTATGTAAGTAACATTTTCTCACATCCTGCTGTTCTCAGTTCACCTGTCACCTCCTCAGAGAGTCCTTTCCTGACCATTCACCATCAACCTCAACCCCCTTCCCTGCTTTACTTTTCTTCGTAGTGTTTATCATTCCCTGATATTTCTCATATATTATTTTATTTGTTTATTTCCTATCTTCCCTACTAGAATGTTAAACTCCATGAGAAAAGATATTTTATTGATCTTTGTATCCTCAGTTCCTGGGATGGTTCCTGTCCCATAGCTGGTGCTCAATAAATAGCTGTTGAATAAATTACATTTGGCATATCTTCAAATATCTTCCTGTCTTTTGTCCTGAGAAACAGGCGACATCTTAGCTGCGAATAGCATTCTCGGGCTGCATTCCTATTCTCACAGTGGACTGCAATGATTCTTCCACTCTCCTCTGACTTCCCATGCTGCAGATGAGAAGCCTGGTGCAGGGCATCCCTCTGTATTTTGTGCACACCCCAACTTATGCAACATTATGCTTGTATATATTTTTGTTTCTCTAGCAATCTTGTTTGTCTTTGAGCCCCTGGCACAATGTCTCATGCATATTAGGAGTCCCCCAGATATTTGTTCTATAAATAAATGGATGAAAGAATCTGTAAGTGGATGGATGGATGAGTGAAGGAAGGAAGGACTTCAAGAATGTGAGAAGGTATGTGAAGTATTTTTCACAAACCAAAAAAACCAAAACCTGTTGCTGTCGAGCCGATTCTGACTCCTAGCAACCCTATAGGACAGAGTAGAACTGACGCATTGGGTTTCCAAGGAGCAGCTGGTGGATTTGAACTGCCGACCTGTAGGTTAGTGGCCAAGCTCTTAACCACTGTGCCACCAGGGCTGCAAAGTTCCCTGTGAGGCTCCAGCAAGATTCTGAACTTGCAACCCCTGGTTTCTAAGACCAGTGTTCTAACCCCTGAGCTATGGGAGCCATTGTGTTTATCACAGAGCCCTCGAAATGTCATCTCCAGAGATGTTCTAGACCAGCGGTTCTCCAAGTGAGGTCTCAGACCAACAACATCAGCGTCATCTGGGAACTGGTTAGAAACTGCAAATTTTTGGCCCCCCCACTCCGCCGACCTACTGAACCAGAAACTCTATGAGTGAGGCCAGTCTGCTTTAACAAGCCTCCAGGGGATTTTTTTTTTTTTTTAATTTTTATTGTGCTTTAAGTGAAAGTTAACAGAGCAAGTTTGTTCCCCATTCCATAGTTTGTACATAAACTGTTCCGTGACATTGGTTGCATTCCCCTCCAAGTGTCAGCTCTCTCCCCATTTGCACCTTAGATTCCCTGTTTCCTTTCCTCCAGATTTTTCTACCCCTTCCTGAGTTTCTCATCTTTGCTTTTGGGCAAGTGTCCTTTTGATCTCCTATAACTGATTGTTCTAAGCAACTCGGGGTGTTATTGTTTATTTTATGGGCCTGTCTATTGTTTGGCTGAAAGGTGGTCTCTGGGGGCTTCAGTTCGAGGTCATAAGGGTGTCTTAGGGCCATAGTCTCAGGCCTCCAGGGGATTCTGATGCCACTGCTTCAGGCCATTTTACAGATGGGAAAACTGAGATTAAGAACAGGGAAGTGACTTGTCCAAACCCACACATTCCATTAGGGGCACAGCCAGGCCACGCCCCGTCGCGCGTGCCCCGCCCAGTTGTGCAGGTCCCCTTCGTTCCAGGCCTGTGTTCTTCCCACCTGTCTTGGTTTCCTAGTGCTGTCATAACAGAAATGCCACAAGGGGGTGGCTTTAAAGACAGACATTTATTGTCTCACAGTTCACGGTCTCAGCCATGTCAATTCCTTCTCTGAGCCTCTTTCCTAGTTTCTGGTATTTGTCCACAAACCTTGGTGTTCCTGTGCTTGTGGACGATCCTCACGTGGCGTCTGTCTTCCCCACGTGTATGTGTATCTGCTTCTAATCTGCTCTCTCTCTCTTTTTTATGGTGGTGAAAATACAACAAAATGTTCACCAGTCCAACAATTTCTACGTGTATAATTCAGTGACATTGATTACATTCTCCATGTTGTGCAACCATTCTTGCTATCCTTTTCCAAATTATTCCACCACCATTAATATGAACTGGAGCCCTGTTGAGTCTGTGGTTAAGAGCTATACTGAGCTACGGCTGCTAACCAAAAGGTCGGCAGTTCGAATCCATCAGCCGCTCCTTGGAAACCTATGGGACAATTCTACTCTGTCCTATAGGGTTTCTGTGAGTCGGAATCAACTCACAGCAATAGGTTTGGTTTTGGTTTTTATTAATATAAACCCAGTGCCCCCTAAGCAAACACGCGCCGCCCCCCACTCCTGGTAACCACTAATAATCTCTGTTTCTATGCATTTGCCTATTTCATACAAGTAAGATCATACAGTATTTATCCTTTTGCGAATGACTTATTTCCCTCAGTGTGATGTCTTCAAGGTTCATCAATGTTGTAGCCTGTATCAGGGCTTTGTTTCTCTTTATGGCTGAGTCGTATTCCGTTGTATGTACATACCACATCTGGTTTATCCATTCATCTGTTGATGGACATTTTGGTTGTTTCCACCTTTTGGCTATTGTGACAAATGCTGCCATGAACATTGGTGTACAGGTTTCATCTGTTCTTTTTATAACTTCGAAGTGATTAAATTTAGAACTCACCCTACTCCAGTATGGTCTAATTAATATAACAAAGAAAAAACCTATTTCCAAACAGGATTACATCCACAGGTACAAAGGACAGGATTTCAACACATATTTCGGGAGACACAATTCAATCCACAACACCACCCCGACCAGGCTGCCTCGCCTTGTCTTGCCGTTTGTGTTTGTCATCAGAACGAACCATACATTTGTCAAACTATTTCAAAGCCCTGGGACTGAATCTCCACTCTTCACAAAGTCTCTGATTTCACTGGGGTCTTTCCAGGATTTAAAAAAATGGGACTTCACGTGATTTCCACAGTTCTTTGAGCAATGGAAACAAAATGCCAGGCGATCGTGTTACTTTTCACTAGAGCCTTCTTGGGCTGGAGCTGTAACGTTAGAGTTCACTGTTAGGACTCATGGTTCTTAATGCATGTCACACACAAACCAGTTTCGTCCTGCCCGTGGGAGTGAATGTGTGAATGTTGGTCTGGGAGGGGGATTCAAGACTTTGACATTGATGAAGTCCTTATGAGCAGTGCATTTTCCTCACTAATTTAAAAATTTGCCACAAGTTCCTTCTTAATGTATTTTGTGTATTTTTCTCCAAATTTTTTCACATGCATGATTTTTACTTATTCATTTTTGCTTTCTGGTAAAAACCATAAGGAGCCCTGGTAGTGCAGTGGTTAAGAGTTTGGCTGCTAACCAGAAGGTCGGCAGTTCAAATCCACCAGTGGCTCCTTGGAAACCGTATGGGGGCAGTTCTACTCTGTCCTATGAGGTCATTATGAGTTGGAATCAACTTGATGGAAATGAGTTTTGGTAAAAACCATAAGGAATCCTGGTGGTGCAGTGGTTAAGTGCTCAGCTGCTAACCTAAAGGTTGCCAATTGGAACCCACCAGCCACTCTGTGGGAGAAAGATGTGACGGTTTGCTTCTCTGAAGATGACAGCCTTGGAAACCCTACGGGACAGTTCTACTCTGTCTATAGGGTTGCTGTGAGTCGGAATCAACCTGACAGCAATGAGTTTGGTTTTGGTTTGGTCCAAACCATGCTGGGTGTACAATATGAATGCCACCTTCTTTCACTTTATGCAGCATAGGCCCTTTCTGTGATTTAGATTTACAGCAAAGTTGCAGAGATAGCACAGACAATTGCCATATGCCCTTACCCAGTATCTCGTATTATTAACATCTTATATTGCTATGGTACATTAGTGACAACTCAGGAACCAACGCTGGTACACTTCTGTTAACTAAACTCCACACTGTATTCAGGTTTCACTGCTGTTGTTGTTAGCTGCTGTCGAGTCAGCGCCTAACTCATGGCAACCCCCTGCACAACAGAAGGAAACACTACCCGGTCCTGTGCCACCTCCGTGTTCGGTTTTGAGATTGAATCATTGTGATCCATAGGGTTTTTATTGGTTGACTTTTGCAAGTAGATCTCCAGGCCTTTCTTCCTAGTCCATCTTAGTCTGGAAGCTCTGCTGAAACCTGTTCAGTGTCATAGCAATACGCAAGCCTCCGGTGACAGATAAGTGTTGGCTGTGCATGAGGTCCACTGGCCAGGAATGGAACCTGGGTGATGGCTGCTTTTGAGGTGCATTGGCTGGGACCCAAGTTCCATGCCCATCCAATGCAACTCAACTTCAGCCATCTCCCATCTCTCAGTTGAGGCTTACGTGTTGCTATGATGCTGGACAGGTTTCAGCAGAACTTCCAGACTAAGACAGACTAGGAAGAAAGGCCTGTCGATCTACTTCCAAAAATCAGCCAGTGAAAACACTATGGATCACAATGGTCTGATCCTGGTGTGCATGGGGTTGCCATGAGTCAGGGTGGACATGACAACAGCTACAACAGCAACAACTGTGTGTGCGTAGAAGTTGGGGTTTATTCTTTTTTTTTTTTTTTAAATATTTTATTGTACTTCAGGTGAAGGCTTACAGAACAAATAGTTTCTCATGTAACAGAGCACACATGCTGTTTTATGACATTGGTTAACAACCCCACAACATTTTAACCCTCTAAATTCTCAACTTTTTTTTTTTTTTGGTGAAAATACACATAGCCAAAGATACACCATTTCAAAAATTTTTACATACACATTTAAGTGACATTGACTACGTTCTTCTAATTGTTCTGTCATTCTCACTTAAGATGAAGGCTTACAGGACAAAATAGTCTCCCATTTAACAGTTACTACAAATGTTGCCCTATGACAATGGTTAACAATCTCACAACACATCAACAATATCCTTACTCAACTTTGTGTTCCCTATCATCAGCTTCCTACTCCCCTTCTGCCTTCTGGGCCTTGTCACTGGACTCCTGTACCTCGTTACTCTCATTTGGTTTTACTGGGCTGTCCACTCCCAGGCTGAACAGTGAACCTCGGAAGTAACTTCACCACTGAGCTAAAAGGGTGTCTGGGGGCCATACTCTTGGGGTTGGGGTTTATTCTTTAGAGAGCAGGAAGCCAACTGAGATTTTTAGTAGAAGAGTGATACTCTCAGATCACCCTGCTCTGGAAAAGCTTCTAGAAGACTTCTGTTGAGTTACCCAGTCTTTGTTGACTGTGTGTCTTGCATCAGACCCTGAGATAGGTGTGTTGGTGGGTACAATGATGCACAGGACACAATACCTGCCTTCCAGTTTTCAGTTTCTCGGGCGAGTTGTATAATGTATTAGTAAGTTATTTTGAAATGACATCATTGCATATTAACACGTGTATGTGTGTTTCCCCCAAATTTAGGTAGCATCTCACTGTTTGCAGTCATTACCATCATCCTAGGATGCCTTAAAATTGGATACTTCATTGGATTTTCTGAATGCTTATCAGCCACTGAAGGGGTTTTCCCTGTTACCCACACAGTACATACTCTCTTGCAGGTAAACTACACTGAGTTCCTTTATGTTATCCTTGTTCCTCTTAGAGTTCCTGGTGGCACAAATGGTTGAGTGCTTGGATAGTAACCAAAAGGTTGGAGGTTCGAATCCACCCAGAGGTGCTTTGGAAGAAAAGTCTGGTGATCTTCCAAAGATCACAGCCATTGAAAACCCTATGCAGCACAGTTCTACTCTGACACACACGGGGTCATGACGAGTCGGAATTGTCTCGACGGCAACTAGTTTGGTTTTTTTTAGTTCCTGTTAAGGAGTTCCTGGGTGGTGCAAATGGTTAATGTGCTTGACTGATAATCAAAAGGTTGGCTGTTCAAATGCACCCAGAGTCACCTCAGAAGAAAGTCCTGGTAATCTACTTCCGAAAAATCAGCCGTTGAAAACCTTATGGAGCACAGTTCTACTCTGACACACATGGGGTCACTGCAAGGCTAGTGTATCCCAGGGGGTATGTTGCCTTGAACTTGTGAAAATCTGTAACATCAAGACATCTAGCAAGTGGAGGGCAGGGTGAGCTGCTGCAGAGTTGCCCAGCAAGTCAAGGTGAACTTGAGTCCATCTCTGAGGCTTGGTCCCTCAGCTTCCTCCAGTATGAAATGAGACTGTGTGTCTCCTTGGCCGTCTTTGTGCGAATCCTGTGTGGCAGGTTATATAACAAAGGAAGAGTCAGGAAAGCCTGCCAGGCCAGGGTCCCCCAGAGAAGGCTTGGGGGGATTTGATTTTCTGGGTAATTTTTTTAAAGTTGTGGTAAAATATAATAACAGAACATCTTCTGTTTCAGCCGTTTTTACGTGTATGTACATTCTTATCAATATTTCAGAGAGAGGGTGCAGAATTTTCTATCCCAAGTTCTGCAGCTTAAAAAATAATTGTACACCTTGCTTTGGGTTGCCATGTAGTCTTTATAAAAAGCATCACTTTGATGGCGGTCTAACTTAGAATTCATTCATAAATAATAATTTACTAAATCATTTCCCCATGGTTGGGCTGAAGGTCAGCTTTCCTAAGGAATTACTACTGTCTCTGTTTTGTAAATTGTTGCATGTTTCAAGAGATGAGCAGTGGTCACAAATTCTGCCTTGGAAGTGTTTTCCAGAGCAGACAGTACATCTTAGGTGAAACAATATGGAAGTAATATGTAAAAGTATATTTTATGTCATGGTGTCTGATTTTCTTCTTATGTATCTTCTTTTCATCACTGCAGAATGCAGATTAAACAAGATAAACATATGAAATACCCACCAGTGTAGGCCATGGAGTAGGTGCTCATTATGCGTTTGTGTCTTAAATATGGTCCAAAAGGTTGTAGAAATTAAAGTGATGCCTGGTATACAATAGGTGCTCAATCAATGTCAATGAACGAGTAAGTTGATAGTAGCAAACACTGACTGAGACCTTAAGAAGCTCCTGGTGCCATTTGAAGTAATTTGCATGGATTATTTCATTTAGTTTCTCACATCACCCTCCAAGGTAAGTACCATTTTCATACCCATTTCACAAATGGGGAAACAGACACAGAAAGGTTCCCTCAAGTCCCAAGGCCAGGAGGCTAGGCAGTGAGGCAGTCAGAATTTGCACATACGATACCAGTGTCCATGCACTCAACCCCTTCCCTATATTGCTACTGATTACTGTATGGTCGTGGGATTGGGTCGGCCACCACACCTGTTGCTGTTGAGTTGAGTCCAACTCTTGGTGATCCCATATGTGTCAGAGTAGAACTGTGCTTCATAGGGTTCTCTTTATTATTTTTTAACATTTTACTTATTTTGTTGTTGTTGTTGAGAATATACACAGCAAAACGTACACCAGTTCAACAGTTTCTACGCGTACCATTCACTGACACTGAGTACATTCTTAGAGTTGTGCAACCATTCTCACCCTCTTTTTCTGGGTTGTTCCTCCCCCAGTTATATAAATTCACTGCCCCCTAAGTTTCTCCTATCAAATCCTTAGAGCTGCTCTTGTCAATTTGATCCCATAAAGATAGTTCTGTAAAGAGCATAATGCCCAAGGCAGAGTTTTTTTTACTAGTTAAGCTAAAGTATTGTTTGGTTTGAAGAAGACTTTAGGGGATATTTTGGTGTAAGGTTTAAAGATCATCTCAGTGCAATAGTTTTGGGCATTCATCCAGCCTCCATGGCCAGGGGTGTAGTGAGAGTGATGAGCACCCAGGGGCAATCTCTAAATTGTGCACCACCCCTCCCATTTGAAGACTAATAGACATTGATAGAGGCGATGCATCAGCAGAAACACCTTCCCTCCTCTTGTCCTATTGTCTCAGTCAGGTGCCTTTCATATTTGTGGTACTTTAGAAAGTTATTCTGTGCCTCATTTGGCACCCCCTTGGACTTACGCCCAGGGCAAGTATCCCCCTTTGGTCCCCCCCTCCCGCCCCCAAACCTCTGACTATGGCTTCAAAACATAGGGTTTTCAATGGCTGATTTTTTGGAAGTAGATTGCCAGGCCTTTCTTCTGAGGTGCTTCTGGAGCTTGAACTGCCATTCTTTCGGTTAGCAGCCAAGTGTGTTAACTGTTTGCACCATCCAGGGGTTTGGGTAGCCTATGTAAAACAGTGAACTAAAAGACTAGCCTGGATCAATTCTGTTCTTCACTTAAAGTCCTCAATATTTGTTTTTTGGTCACTGGCACACAGTAACTGTTCCATGGATGTTTCTTGAATGAAACCTGATAAACATGGGTTATGGCTGGCAGGCTGCCACTCTCCATACCCCCTCCCATCCCATAGCAGACATCACTAATCAGTTGCTGCACCATTTCCACTTTCTACTCTTAGAGTTCCAAGATCCCCTCCCCCACAGCCGATTGGCTCTGATACCTCAGATAAGGATAACTATCTTCCTTGCTTGGGTTGGAAGGTGACCCCCTATCCCCATCATTTTCCCACACCTTTTCCTTAAGTTTTATAGCTTCTCAAGTGTGCAAAGGTAATGACAGTTTCCCACTGATGTATCTTTCTTTTCTTCTGTTATATCCATCTAGGTATATTTTCTTTGGGGGCACGCACAGGATATTATCCAGTCTTTCAAGACACTTGAAAGGTAAAAAAGAGTGGGTAATTGCTTTTGAATGCTTTGGATTTGGCATTTGCTTACAACCAATGAAATTCATTGGTGCCATCTTGCCTTGAGTTACACAAACTGAGAGGGGTTCTTCCATCTGTCCTGGTGGGAGAGGAGACCCTCTGCCTCTGGCCCTTTCCTGAAGACAGCTATTGAAGTAGGATGATGTGGGTTTGAACTTCGTCTCTGCCATCTTAGACATCTCTCCTTTTTGACCCTCAGTTTCCTCATCTGTACAATGATGACAATAATATAGCCTACCTCTGAGGATTGAATGCGGTAATCGACATGTGGCATAAGGTCCTGGGGGGTGCAGATGGTTTGCGCTCAACTACTAATTGTAAGACTCACAGTTCAAACCCACCCAGTGGCACCTTGTAAGAAAGGCCTGACAATCAGCTTCTGTAAAGATTACCAAAAAAAATCAAACCAAACTTATTGCTGTCCAGTCTATTCTGACTCATACTGACCCTATAGGACAGAGTAGATCTTTGCTATTGGGTTTCCAATGTTGTAATCTTTACGGAGTCAGATGGCCAGGTCTTTTCTCCCGAAGAGTGGCTGGTGGGCTTGAACTGCTAAACTTTCAGTTACCAGCCTTGTGCTCAACTGCTGTGCCACCAGGACTGCTTTATTCATTAACATTTCCTGCCAGCTCCTGGAGGCTTCTGAGCTTGCCAGGTCTGGACTGTTTTCTTCCGGTCTTTTGAGCCAGTCTTCCACAATCCCAGGCATTTAGTACATTCAGGAAGTTTTCTCCTGAGCTGAGAATTCCCCTTACTGGTTTGAGCCCTTTCCCTTTTCCAAAGGCGAGGTTTAGAGGAAGTCTTAGCTTCCTAGTGCTGCTACAACAGAAGTGTTGTAAGTGGGGGGACTTCACGAACAGAAGTTTACGTTCCCACTGCTTGGGAGGCTACAAGTCTGAATTCAGGGCACCAGCTCCAGGGGAAGTCTTTCTTTCTCTGTTGGCTCTGGGGGAAGTTCCCTTTCTCTTTTCTACTTTTGTTTCTGGGTTCCTTGGTGATCTTCGTGTGTCATGGATCTATCTTCCCCCATCTGTGCTTGCTTCTCAGTGCCTAATCTGCTCTTTTTATATCTCAAAGGTGATTAGCTCAAAACACACCCTACACTGATAATGGCCTCTTAACATAACAAAGAAAACCCTATTCTAAATGGAACTAAATCCATAAGTATAAAACCAAACCAAACCTTCCAGTCGATTGTGACTCATAGTAACCTTATGGGACAGAATAGAACTGCCCCCATAGGATTTCCAAGGTTGTAATCTTTATGGAAGCAGACTGCCATATCTTTCTCCAGTGGAGTGGCTGGTGGGTTCGAACTGCTGCCCTTTTGGTTAGCAGCTGAGCATCTAACCATTGCATCATCAGCGTGCCTCCACAAGTATAAAGCAAAAAACCCATTGCCGTCGAGTCCATTCTGACTCATAGCGACCCTACAGGACAGAGTGTTGTTGTTACATGTGGTTGAGTCAATTCTGACTCATAGTGACCCTGGGTACAACAGAATGAAACACTGCCAGGTCCTGCACCATCCTCACAATTGCTGTTATGCTTAAGCCCATTGTTGCAGCCACTGTGTCAATCCATCTTGTTGAGGTCTTCTTCTTTTTTGCTGACTCTCTACTTTACCAAGCATGATGTCCTTCTCCAGGGATCCCTCCTGACAACATGTCCAAAGTATGTGAGATGTAGTCTCACCATCCTTGCTTCCAAGGACCATTCTGGTCGCACTTTTTAGGACAGAGTAGAACTGCTCATAGAGTTTCCAAGGAGCGGCTGGTGGATTTGAACTGTTGACCTTTTGGTTAGCAGCCTGAGCTCTTAACCACGTGTGACCAGGGCTCCTCCACAAGTATGGGGGTTAGGAATTACAACACATATTTTTGAGGGACACAATTCAATCCATAACAGAGGAACGGTATTTCTGAAAGCAGAGCTGGAAATCTACATAGTGATGAACAAAGGCTCATGCAAGCCTTGCCTTTATTGGAGCCTGGGGCTATTGGATCCAAGTATGAGAAAGGCAGCTTGGCATGAGGAGATGATGTATGCCCTTAGCTTGTGGGACAATTTCCTGATCACACTGGTACAAGTCTGCGTGCTTGCAGGGAGATTGCGGCTGCGGGGAGAGGCCTCGGCTCTCCCCGAGCTCAGTGGGCCCTGGATTTGGACAAAGCCATTTACACCAGGACAGAGTTGAGTAGAAAGGGGAGCTGTGTGCATTATGAGTAAAAGAAAAGCCAGCTGGCCTGAGGGAGACAGCATTGTATGAGTGTCAAAGGCTCCATACAATACCTTCCAGATGCCTCAGGGAGGGCTGGCTGTCTTCTATAGCCACAGGGCAAGCCCGAGAGGCAAACAGCCAGGGCAAACAGGACTCAAATGCCCCAGGGTTCAGTTTCATTTTCCAGTTGTGCCTGGATATTACGCAACTGCCCAAGGAAGCCAGGGTTCCCTGAGGAAAGGTTTAGCCTGCGTTTGCTCTTGGGAGCCCTGAGGGGTCAACCAGTAAACCAGTTGTCCTGGCGTTGACTCCAACTCCTGGTGACCCCATGTATATCAGAATAGAACTGTGCTCTATTGGGTTTTCAAAGGCTGATTTTTCGGAAGCAGATTGCCAGGCCTTTCTTCCGAGTTGCCTCTGGGTGGACTTGAACCTCCAACCTCAGTTAGCAGCAGAGTGCATTAACTGTGTGCACCACCTAGGGACTCTTCAGAGAGTCAACTGGGGTTAAAATTCAGAGGAGAGGCAGGTCAAAGTTGAGGAGCCTGCCCGCAGGTAATGGATAGGCACTCTCTTGGTTAGAAACAGAGGGAGCCTGCTTCCTTTGGGTCTCTGCTCTGCAAGTTAGTAATGATCAGTTACCCACAAGGTTTTAAGGAATGCCTCTCCCAAATCTAAAGGTATGTGCTGCACCTGCTACATGCAAGGCATAGTGTTAAATACCCTGCAAACTACTGAAGCAAATCCATCTTAAACTTGTGGGCATGGGGAGACACTGGAGGTTTGGAAGCAGGGAGTGACCCCATGGGAACCACATTCTCCACAGTTCTCTTCTCTGTTCTTCAGACCCAGCATCCGTCTTCCACGTTGTCCCCTTTTCTGCTTTCTTCTTCATTAGGAGGCAGCATGGTATAGAGACAAGAGCAAGGCTCTGGAGCCAGACTAGAACAGCTCTGTCGCTTACAAACTCTTCAAATCCCAGTGCAACTACTTACTCTGTGTGTGACCATGGGCTAATTCTGGAACCTATCTGAGACACTAGCCACTCAACAATGTTGTCACAGAGCAGGCTCTTTCTAGGTTTCCACTCTGCCATCTTCAGTGGGTTGGGGTTTCAGCCCATGTTGGTTGCCTCATGGTCACAAGGTGGCTGCCTGCCACAACTCCAGCCTTCATGTTTACATTCAAGGCAGAAAAAAGATGGGAACGGCTCCTCTCATTGTTACCCCTTTCATCAAGACAGCAAACGCTTTTCAGTAACGCCCAGTAGACTTCACCTTACATGCTGTTGGCCAGAATGGCCATGGCTAGCTGCACAGGAGCCTGGGCAGTGAGTCTGCAGCTTGTTTTGGTGTCTTCAGGGGTAGGTAGAAAGGTAGAGGGGGTGGATGATGATTGTTGGGTTGGCCAACCAACAGTAAGGTGAGTCCTACTCTCCAGATTGCCAATGTAGCCTTTCCTCCTTCCTCATTGTTCTCACCTCTCCTCTTCCCTATGGAAGATATTGAAAGGGTTTAGGGTATGGTGGGGTTGATATTGCCTGCTTCAGTAAATTTTGATTCCTGTAGCCCTGCTTCCAAGACCCAGTTTCTTTGATGTTCTGTAGACAATGGTTGGCTACCAGCAGTTTCAAAACTAAGGCAGAATGCCAAGACTCTGCGGTTTTGGAAGGTCCCATGGAACTGCTCTCCCCAGCCAGACAGGGAGACTCACCCAGAGCCTCAGCTGCCAGGTTAAACCAGAACCACAGCTGCGCGTGCGCATGCATTGTTGCTGTTTTATCCCATCGAGGCTTGGAGTTTTCCCAGGGCCTCCCTGTGAACTACTCAAATGCTGAGTCCTTGTTTTATTGTTTTGGCTTTGTTTTTCTTTATGTTTTTTTTTTTTTGCCAATTCAACAATTTTTACATGTATTAGTCAGTGACATTAATTACATTCTTCATGCTATGTAACCATTCTCACTATTCTTCTCTAATCTAAATCATTCCATCACTATGAACATAAACTCAGTGTCACCTAAGCAAAAACACCCCCTTTCCCCTTCCCTCCCACCCCTGGTCACTGCTAATATGCCTATTTCATATAAGTGAGGTCAGACCGTATTTATCCTTTTGTGACGGACTTATTTTACTCAGCATGATGCTTTCAAGTTTCATCCATGCATCAGGACTTCATTTTTCTTTATGACTGAGGAATATTCCATTGCATGTACCACATTTTGTTTATCCATTCATCTGTTGATGGTCATTTCGGTTGTTTCCACCTTTTGGCTACTGTGAGAAGGGCTGCAACAAGCATTGGTGTACAGGTCTTGTGTTTTTCAGGTTTGGGGTGATCCACTCAGTGTTCACCAACTTGCTTCTCTGGGCCAACAGCGTCCTGAATGAGTCAAAGCACCAACTGAATGAGCACAAGGAACGGCTCATCACCTTGGGCTTTGGGAACATAACGATAGGTGAGTTGTCCCTCTGCCATGCTGGAATGTCCTGGAAACCTGCAGAGACCAGAATGTTCAGAGATAGAGGGGCAGGTGCCGAAGAATTGCAAGGTCCAGCTAACTCCATATCAGCCAGACAATCCTCTGTTGTTGAAAGTCTTACACAACCTCCTAAGTCTCTCCTCCTACCTCTGTAAGCAGGATGTGCTGAGCATAATGAAAGCTTTCTTCAATGACTCAGGGACATGTAAGACCCAAGGGTTATCATTTCCATCACCATTTCTCATGGTCCAGATTGGTATAGAAATGAACGTCTTTGTTTTCAACTATAGAAGACTGGTGGTTGTTTTTGTATTTAATTAAGGCTCTATTACCAGTTCTTCCTGCTAGAAGTATAGTTAAAAAAAAAAAATCCATAGAAGTCTAATGGTAGGTTGTGGTTAATTGGTTTTAGTTCATTTTAAGTTTTCTATTTAACTCTACTTGGCTTATAATTTTGGCCCATCTTTATTCCCTTTTTCCTATTTGAGAGCCTATAGAACTAATCTTTATATTTTCTTCCACAATTCTTTCGCATTTATAATCTATTATTTCTATATTAGAACGTTTGGTCTAGGGGAGTATGGGGTAAAGAAAGTGCAAAGTACTGGGAACTAGATGTCTCCGGGGTCTTGTTCCCGTCACTTACTGGCTGTGTTATCTTTGGAAGCCATTTAAACTCTCTGAGCCTCCCTTGTCTCGTTTGTAAAATGAAGGGGACTGGACCATGTACTTTTGAAGGCTCTTTCCAGATTTAACTTAGATAGCTGCTGTTGAGTTGACTCAGACTCATGGCGACCTTTATGTACAACGGAACGAAATGTTGCCCAGTCATGCGTCGTCTTCATAATCACTGACATGTTCAAGTCCATCATTGTGGCTATTGTATCAATCCATCTCACCCAGGGTCTCCCTCGCCCTCGCTGGTCCCCTCCTTCACTAAACATGACGTCCTCCTCCAGCGACTGATCCTACCTGAGGACGTGTCCAAAGGAAGCAGCCAGATGTTGTTCTGTTGTGATCCATAAGGTTTTTATTGGCTAATTTTCAGAAGTAGATAACCAGGTCTTTCTTCCTAGTCTGCTGAAACCTGTCCACCATGGGTGACCCTGCTGGTATTTGAAATACTGGTGGCATAGCTTCCAGCATCATAGCAACATGCAAGCCACCACAGTATGACAAACTGAAAGATGGGTGGTGGAGATTTAACATTATATTTCTATCCCGCCTGTGCAACCTCAGGCCAGTCAATCTTCTGTCTATCTAACTGTCTGTCTGTCTATCCATCCATTCATCCATCTATCATCTATATGTTTATAACTTACAAAAACAGAGTCACACTTTATATCCTCTTTGACAACCTGCTTTTGTTGTTCAACAATATTTTGTGATCATTGTTACAAGTTAATAAGCAAATTTCTGTAATACCATTTATAATGGATACATACTATTCCAATCTATGGCTAAAATATGATTTATGTATTTAATATTCTTTTGGGAAGATTTATGACTGTCAATTTAGCCATGATATTACACGTGAAATAAGACTTAAAATGAAGCTTTACATTCAGTGGGAAAACCCAAGCGTGAATCCACAGGGAAAGCATTGCTTTGTGCTTCTCCACTCTATGTGCATGCTAACGACCCTCCATGTGCTCTGCCTCTTTCTCTAGTTCTAGATGACCACGCACCTGAATGTAATTGCACGCTCCCGACTCTCTGCTCGGCCATCTCACATGGGATCTACTACCTGTACCCCTTCAACATAGAGTATCAGATTCTGGCCTCTACCATGCTCTACGTCCTGTGGAAGAACGTTGGACGCAAAGTCGACGGCCATCAGCATCCAAAGATGCAGTTCAAGTTTAATGGGGGCATGATGGGCTCGGTCCTGGGCCTGACCGTGCTGGCCGCCACCATTGGGGTTGTGGTGGTGTACATGATTCGCATCGGAAGGTCCAAAACCAAGAGTGAGTCAGCACTCATCATGTTCTACCTGTATGCCATCGTCTTGCTCATGCTCATGGGGGCTGCGGGGCTGGTTGGCATCTGGATCTACAGAACTAACGAGAAATCACTAGATGAGTCCAAAAACCCAGCCCGCAAACTGGATGCAGACCTCTTGGTGGGCACGGCTTCCGGCTCCTGGCTCATTTCCTGGGGCTCAATCTTGGCCATACTCTGTGCGAAGGCCTGCCCCCCGTACACCTGGTACAACTTGCCCTACTCCATCCTGGTGATTGTGGAGAAATACATCCAGAATCTCTTCATCATTGAGTCCATTCACCGGGAGCCCGAGAAGCTCTCTGAGGACATCAGGACCCTTCGGGTGGTCACTGTCTGCAATGGCAACACCACCTCCCTCCCTTCTTCCTGCCTCAAGAGTGGAGGTGTGGCCGAGGAGGTGGCTCCCCAAGATGGGGAGATGCCACATGCGGTCAATGGAAATATGTGTCTGAGAGAAGGCCATGGCAAGGAGGAAGAGGAGAGCAGCTGGGAAGGGGCCCCAGGTCCAGCCCACTGCCCCCGTTTCTTGCAGTGCAACACCAAGAGAAGAGTCCTAAAGAACATTGCAGCATTTTTGTTCCTCTGCAATATTTCGGTAATTTGCATAAAGTTATTGTTTTGAAAATCAATCTACTTTCTTTGCCTCTTTCACATAAGGAGTGGAGGCAGCTTGTAATAATGTAAGTGTAAGCTTAAAACATGAGGCTAGGACATAGGCATATATTCTACAAGTCCACTTACTGATTGATACCTGCTGTAGCTGTATGCCAGGGGCTGGGCTGGGAACTAAAGATTAAAGGTGAGAAGACTCAATCTCTTTCCTCAAAAAGGTCACAGTATATTGACAGTATAGCCACAATCCCCGGGTGGCGCAAATGGTTAAGCGCTCAACTACTAGTCTAAAAGATGGCAGTTCGAACCCACCCAGAGGTGCCTTGGGAGACAAGCCTGGTCATCTGCTTCCGAAAAGTCACAGCCTTGAAAACCCTAGAAAGCACAGTTCTCTCTGCATACAGGGGTTACCGTGAGTTGTAATCAGCTCTACAGCAACTAACAGCAATAAAAATAACAACATAGCTGGGGAGAGAGACAAGGAAAAAATATAATACAATGAGTATGCCAAGTGCTGGGACAGGAGTATGTGCAACGTGTAATAGGAGCTGGATCAAAGGAGGACTTCAATGAGAAGAGGATGCGGGAGGTGAGCACTAGTATTAATTAGGAGTGCTTTCGGCTGCAAGTAATAGAAAACTTGACCAAACAAACAAACAAACACCCAAACCCATTGCCACTGAGTTGATTCCAACTCATGATGACACCACCTATTTCAGAGTTGAACTGCTCCATAGAGTTTTCAATGGCTGTGATCTTACAAAATTAGATCACCAGGTCTTTCTTCTGTGACACCACTGGATGGATTCAAACTGCCAACCTTTTGGTTGGTAGGTTGGCAAACTGTTTGCACCACCCATAGTGTCTTAAGTCTTAAAGACAATTAATTATTTCAAAAGAATTCTGGAGATAGGCTGCTCTGGGTTGGCTTGGCAGCAGAACCACATCATCTAGGGTCCAGGCACTGCTCATCTTTGCACTCTGCCATCCTTGGTGTGGTTGGCTTGTTGCCACCTGGTTGGAAGATGGCACCAGGCATCACTTCTGGGTTCAAGGTCAGAAGAAGAGAAGGAATGGTGTCAGGCAATGTCTCTGCCTTTAATCAGGAAAGCAAAACCTATCACATATGATCCAGCAGAATTCTCCTTAAGACTCATCGGCCAGAGCCATGTCACTTGGGCACACCTAGCTGCAAGGGAGGCTATGGAAGTGGATAGTTTGTTTTCCAACCTCTATGGTGGAAAGGTAGCAAGGGAGAAAAAGGCTGTAGGATCAATCACCCAATATTGTCTGCTTCAGTCTCAAAGAGTGGTTAGAATTTCACCAGGTGATCAAGGCAGGGAACAGCATTTTGGACAGAGAGCACATGATGTGCAAAGGCAAGAGGCAAAAGACAGCTTGGCATGTATTTGGAGCAGTTAGTGGCGTAGCATAAATTATGTACATGATAAGAAGAGCAGCAGAGTAGTAAATAGGATGGAGGGTCCACTTAGATGGGGTCTGGCCTGGGCAGGGCTTCATAAGCCAGGCCGGAGCTCAGTCTTTATGCTGAAGGCAGTAGAAGACCCTCTCATACTTGTGCTTTGGAACGATCACTCTAGCAGCAGTGTGCAGGAAGGACAGGGAGAGGTAGGGCCAGAGACAGAGAGAGTAGAGTAGAAGCTACTGCAGCTGCCCAATTAGGCAATGATGGGAGCTGGGACCAGGGCAGCAGTGGTGGGTGTATTAGTTTCCTGTTGTAGTTGTTAGTTGCTGTTGGGTTGTCCCTGACTCATAGCGACGTTATGTACCTTATGTCCTGTGCCACCCTCACAATTGTTGCTGTGTTTGAGTCCATTGTTGCAGCCACTGTGTCAATCCATCTTGTTGAGGGTCTTCCTGTATTTCGCTGACCCTCTGCTTTACCAAGCAAGATGTCTTTCTCTAGCAATCGGTCCCTCCTGATGAGTTGTCCAAAGTATTGCCGTTCTTGCTTCTAAGGCATATTCTGGCTGTACTTCCTCAAGGCTGATAATTATTTTTCTAAGGCTGCCGTAAGAAAGGACCACAGACTGGGTGGATTAAAACAACAGAAATTTCTTCTCTCACAGTTCTGGAGGCTAGCAGTCTGATATCAAGGTGTCAGCAGACTGTGCTCTCTCTGAAGGCTTTAGGGAAGAATCCTTCTTTGTCTTGTTCAGTTTCTGGTGGTTGACAGCAATCCTTGGCATTCCTTGGCTTATGGACAGATCTCTTGGATCTCTGCCTCCATCCTCACAAGGCCTTCTCCCCAGTGTTATCTCTGTCTCTGTGTCCAAATTTCTGTCTTCTTAGAAGGACATCAGTAATTAGATTAGAATCCACCCTAATCTAGTATTAATAATCCATAGAGTCCCTGGGTGGTGCAAATGGTTAACATGGTTATTATTTTTATTTTTTATTGTTGTAGTTTAAATGAAGTTTACATTTCAAGTTAGTCTCCCATACAAAAATTTATACATACATTGTTATGTGACCCTAATTGCTCTCCCCATACTGTGACAGCACACTCCTCCTTTCCACCCCTGATTCCCCATGTCCATTCAACCAACCCCTAACCCTTTCTGCCTTCCCATCTCACCTCCGGATAGAAGCTGCCCGTTTAGTCTCTTGTATCTACTTTCCCTAAGAGGCACACACTCCTCACGAGTATCACTTTATATCCCACTGTCCAGTCCAGTCCCTGTCTGAAGAGTTGGCCTCGGAAATTATTTTAGTTCTGGGCTGATAGAGAATCCGGGGGCCATGCTTTCCAGGGTTCCTCCAGTCTCAGTCAGACCGTTAAATTTGGTCTTCTCACTAGAATTTGAGTTCTGCACCCCACCTTTCTCCTGCTCCATCAGGGACTCTCTGTTTTGTTCCCTGTCAAGGTGGTCATTGATGGTAGCTGGGCACCATCTAGTTCTTCTGGTCTCAGGCTAATGAAGTCTCTGGTTTATGTGGCCCTTTCTGTCTCTTGGGCTAATACTTCCCTGTGTCTTTGGTGTTCTTCATTCTCCTTTACTCCAGGTAAGTTGGGACCAATTGATGCATCTTAGATGGCTGTTTGCAAGCTTCTCAGACCCCAGACACCACACACCGATCTGGTCCCCAGATCCCTACCCTTGCTACTCTGTCCCTCAAAGTGTTTGATTGTATTCAGGAAACTTCTTAGCTTTGATTTAGTCCAGTTGTGCTGACTTCCTCTGTAGTGTGTGCTGTCCTTCCCTTCACCTAAGATAATACTTGTCCACTATCTAGTTAGTGAATAATCCTCACCCTCCCTCCCCACCCTCATAACCATCAAAGAATGTTGTCTTCTGTGTTTAAACCTTTTCTTGAGTTCTTATAATAGTGGTCTTCTTATAATATTTGTCCTTCTGTGACTGACTAAATTCACTCAGCACAATGCCCTCCAGATTCCTCCAAGTTATAAGAGTTTCATGGCTTCATCATTGTTCTTTATTGTTGCATAGTATTCCATAGTATGGATATACCATAATTTGTTTATCCATTCGTCCACTGATAGGCACCTAGGTTGTTTACATCTTTTTGCTATTGTGAACAGTGCTGCAATGAACATGGGTGTGCGTATATCTATTCGTGTGACGGCTCTTATTTCTCTAGGATATATTCCAAGGAGTGGGATAGCTGGATTGTATGGTAATCGATTTCCAAAGTGGTTGTACCATTTTACATTCCCACCAACAGTGTATAAGGGTTCCAGTCTCTCCACAACATCTCCAGCATTTATTATTTTGTGTTTTTTGAATTAATGCTAGCCTTGCTGGGATTAGATGATATCTCATTGTAGTTTTGATCTGCATTTCTCTAATGGCTAGTGATCATGAGCATTTCTTCATGTGTCTGTTAGCTGCCTGAATATCTTCTTTGGCGAAGTGCCTATTCATATCCTTTGCCCATTTTTTAATTGGGTTATTTGTCTTGTTGTTGTTGAGGTTTTGCAGTATCTTTTAGATTTTAGAGATTAGACACTGATCAGATTTGTCATAGCCAAAATTTTTTTCTGAGTCTGTAGGTTGTCTTTTTATTCTTTTGGTGAAGTCTTTTGATGAGCATAAGTGTTTGATTTTTAGGAGCTCCCAGTTATCTAGTCTCTCTTCTGGTGCTTGTGCATTTTTACATATGGTTTGTATTGTGTTTATGCCATGTATTAGGGCTCCTAGCATTGAACCTATTTTTTCTTCCATGATCCTTATCATTTTTGATTTTATATTTAAGTCATTGATCCATTTTGAGTGAGTTTTTGTACATGGTGTGAAGTATGGGTCTTGTTTCAGTTTTTTGCAGATAGATATCCAGTTATGCCAGCACCATTTGTTAGAGAGACTGTCTTTTCCCCAATTAATGGATTTTGGGCCTTTGTCAAATATCAGCTGCTCATAGGTGGATGAATTCATGTCTGGATTCTCAATTCTGTTCCATTGGTCTATGTATCTGTTGTTGTACCAGTACCAGGCTGTTTTGACTATCATGGTGCTATAATAGGTTCTAAAATCAGGTAGTGTGAAGCCTCCCACTTTGTTCTTCTTCTTGAGTAACGCTTTACTTATTTGGGGCCTCTTCCCTTTCCATATGAAGTTGGATTTGTTTCTCCATCTCATTAAAAAATGCCATTGGAATTTGGATCCAGATTGCATTGTATCTATAGATTACTTTGGGTAGAACTGACATTTTCACAATGTTGAGTCTTCCTATCCATGAGCAAGGTATGTTTTTCTGCTTATGCAGGTCTCTTTTGGTTTCTTGCAGTAGTGTCTTATAGTTTTCATTGTATAGGTCTTTTACTTCTCTGGTTAGATTTATTCCTAAGTATTTTATCTTCTTGGGGGCTATTGTGAATGGTATTGATTTCATAATTTCCTCTTCGAGGTTCTCTTTGTTGGTGTGAAGGAATCCAACTGATTTTTGTATGTTTATCTCGTATCGTGAAACTTTGCTGATATCTTCTGTTAGTTCCCGTAGTTTTCTTGGGGATTCTTTGGGGTTTTCTGTGTATAAGATCATATCATCTGCAAATAGAGATACTTTGACTTCTTCCCTACCAATTTGGATACGCTTTATTTCTTTTTCTAGCCTAATTGCTCTGGCTAGGACCTCTGGCACAATGTTGAATAAGAGTGGTGATAAAGGCATCCTTGTCTGGTATCCATTCTCAGGGGGAATGCTTTCAAACTCTCTCCATTTAGGATGATGTTGGCTGTTGGCTTTGTATAAATGCCCTTAATTATATTGAGGAATTTCCCTTCTATTCCTATTTTGCTGAGAGTTTTTATCATGAATGTGTGTTGGACTTTGTCAAATGCCTTTTCCGCATCGATTGATAAGATCACGTGGTTCTTGTCTTTTGTTCTATCTATGTGATGGATTATACTGATTGTTTTTCTAATGTTGAACCATCCTTGCATACCTGGTATAAATCCCACTTGATCACAGTGAATTATTTTTTGGATATGTTGCTGAATTCTATTGGCTAGAATTTTGTTGAGGATTTTTGTGTCAATGTTCATGAGGGACATTAGTGTGTAATTTTCTTTGTGGTGTCTTTACCTTGTTTTGATATCATTGTTATTCTGGCTTCACAGAATGAGTTTGGGAGTATTCCATCCTTTTCTATGCTCTGAAATACCTTTAGTAGTAGTGGTGTTAACTCTTC